>NC_133860.1:20431931-20629269 GCF_047830755.1 Zonotrichia albicollis
TTGGTTGTATCAGTTGTCTGTTGGACAGCTCTGTTTCCCCCCTCTGTTGAAATGGTTCTGCCCTGGTTCTCTTTTCCCTCCCTTACATTGTCAATCACCCTGGCCCCTCCCCACTGGTTACCATGGAAACCAATGTATCCTTTCCCTGATCCCTCCCTGGTGCCCTGTCCATCACTCGGTGACCCAGCCCTCTCTCTAGAAGCTTCCAGCCAGAACGTTAAGGGATTGGTTCAGGGGCCAGATCCCCTCCCTAAAGTTATTCCTGTTGGTGTATTCCAAAAGTCAATCTTCTGTACCCCACTCCCCCCTGCAATCCTATTCGCTTGGAGACCAACCCCACCTCCATTTCCTCCCTTCTTTATAAACGCTTTGAACCCCCTCAGTCTCAGCTTTGGCAGTTAGTTCCCTGGGCAGTTAGTTCCCTTTGGCAGTTAGTTCCCTGTTGTCTTCCTGCTGGTAGTCAGTAGACCCAGATTCACCCCGGCTGGAGTCCATCCTCGTTTCTTCTGCTACTTGTTGCTGGGAGCTACATCCCTGAACAAGGCGAGAGCCTTAGATGCTCTCCTGACTTGACAGAATTGGGATAGTGTCCCACAGCTGCTAGCAGTGCTGGTTGGCTAGCCAGGACATCCCAAATGGACAATCCTTCACAGCTGCCGCTTCAGTGGTAAACTGACTGAAAGTTTAGGTATTGTTTCTTTACACTGTCAGTAGGAAAGAAAATGTTATGGGGGGAGGGGAAGTATTCTCAAGGTTTTGTTCTGATTCTCATTACTCTTTCTTTTAGTTACTGTTGATAAAGTTTTCTTTACACCCTTTTAAAGTTTTGAGCCTGCTTTGCCTTTCTCCTAATCCTATCTCACAGCAGGGAATGCATTGGTTATTAGCCAGCACTGATCCCCCAACAGTCTTTGGTGTGTTGGTCAGAAAAATCTCAAAACTGGTGAACAAAAACCTATTCTTAACAACTTAACATCTGCTCTGCTAAGTGATCTCCTGTTGTACAAGGAGACGATCAGGCATGCCACACTTCAAAACTGAGCTGCCATTGACTTTCTACTGCTTGCCTGTGGACAAGCTGTGAAGAGTTTGAAGCACTGTGCTTCTTCAATCTAAGCACCCACAGCAAAGGCATCCACACCCACATCCAGAGGATCCAAAACTTAGTCCAAGAACCAAAAACTGAAAAGGAACCCAAGTGGTTAGAAGACCTTAGACCTTTTTGGACACTGGGGACTTAAAGGATAGGTTGTCTCCATCTGAAAAATACTCTTTAGATCCTTTTAGTTGGTTGGGTTTGGTTGTTTTGTTTTGGGTTTTTTGGTGCATGTTTAGTTGTTTTAAGGCTTTACTCATAAGGTCTGTGGGGGAATCCTTTTTGTTAAATAAAGAAGGGGGAGTTGTGAGGGCTGGAAAACCAGCCAGGGAAAGGCTTGCCACAATCCCCTGAAGAGCCAATCCCTAAGCCAAAACCCTTCTGGTAGTGGCAAGTAGAAAGATCACCCCCAGAATCCTTTACAATATCATGTTAATCCCTTGTACCCCATTGGCCTGTCTCTGTGGTAGTGTGTTGCTAAGTTTCTTGTGTTATTCCCCCAATTTATGTATTGTTCTCCCCTATTATGTGTAAAATAGTTTCGTTCCCCCAGTTCTTCCCGCCACTGCTAGCCTGTCAGCTAAGTTGCTATAGCAACTGCTATTCATAGTTGCCGATATGTAATTGCTTCTCCCCTTGGTTTCCCTTATAAGTGAAAGTTGTTTCCTCCCTGTCCAGTCAATCACTCCCTTCCTCCTCCCAGGTTTCGAGAACCTTCTCCTCTCTAGAGATGGTGGTTGGCTGGGGCCCCAGGACACCTCCTTTACCTTTTGATTATTAGTCTCCATAGAGTGTCAGTTCTGTGAAGTTCATCCCCTCACCTTTCCTGATTGGCTCTGTCTGTACCCACCCCCTTGCTTTATAATCCTGTTTGCACCCCCTATGAAAAAAAACTTTTTCCCGGATAGTTTCCCGGTGTTTAGATGCGGCATCACCGTCAATAAACCGATGTTTAACCCCCGGGAAATGGTCAGTTCCGTTCCTCTCATATACCAGCGAGGTACGCCAGTCCGCAGCCAGCACAGCCCGAGGCCATCAGGCTCCGAAGGGTGCTGGCCAGGAATTGCAGAGGGGCGTCGGCCTTTCGCCCTCAGCTAGTCGGACTCTAAACTTCGGGCCACCTACGATCCTTTCTGCAGATGGCGCCCAACGTGGGGCTTTACCGTACCCCGCGGACTGGACTTTAAATCTACTAGCCGTCAGACTTCCTCCGGTGTCAGTGAACTAATCCGCCTGAACTTTTCGTTTGCAACGCTCTTTGATTAAGTGAACCCCGGACTCAGTTCCTCCCCTGCCCTTTTAATTTTCCATGAGAGCTCTACGAGGGAGACTGCCGTCTGCCGCCTTTCGCGCTCGCGGTGCCCCGGCACGGTGACGCCAAGCCCAGCAGCGGGGCTCTCGGCGCGGCGCTGACTGGTTGCGGCGAGCTCTTTCAGCGCAGAGCAGTTTTTCCGCGCGGTTTGCCGTGGTGGGGTCGCTACACCCCCCACGATCATGGGTGTGAGTCAGAGCAAAACCCAAAAAGGAGTTTTTTTTGTAGTTAAGAGTTTGTTACTTGAAAGAAGTTTTACTGCCCCCAAGAAAGAGTTGATAGTGTTGATTAGATAAGTATTTTTACATTTCCCTGAAGTTTCCCCAGAAGTTGCGAAAGAGCCGCGCTTTTAGGCAGCCGTTGTAGCCAAATTAGACCAACAAGTTAACGCTGGAGAACCCCGGTTGTCTAACGTGGCATACTGGGCAAGCAAAGTATTAACTTCGCTGCGCCCAGCCGGGAGTTCAAGAAAAGATCTTTCTTCTTCTAGTTTGTTCCCTAGTTCTCCCAGTTCCCGCATCCTTACCCCCCAGCCCTCTCCCTCTTCACACAGGCAGGAGCCCTCGAAAGAGATTTTAAAGGCCAACAAAAAGCAGAGAAACCATTCTGCCCCTGCTCCCTCTCGACCTGCTCAGCCTCCCCGTCCGAAGAGCCCTGCCCAAGTTCCTCCATCCTCCCCTTCTACCCCAGTTCCCAAGTCCCCAGTCTCAACCCCTAAGTTTGTTCCGCTTAGTAATGAAATTCTACAAAGTAGCCCCTTTACTGTCCAAGATGGCGGGGACCACGCAGTCTCTGCCGCCAGAGCTCTTTCTTCTTCCGCTAACCCGTTCCTCCCAAGCACCAACCCCTTCCTTCACCCTGACCACACTCCTTGCTCGGTTACTCCTCTCTCATACCCTCCCTCCGTCCCGCTCACTCCTCAGCACTCCGCCCCACCTTCAGCTCCTCCTCAAACCCCTCCCCCGGTTCAGCCCCCCACTCCTTTCCCCCCCGCTCCGTTTTCGTTTTTCCCTCCGCCTCCGAACGCCGTCCGGGGGGCGGAGAAGAGTACTTTGCCGCGCCCACTCCCTTACCTTACATCAGCGCCAAACCCCGCCTCAACCTCCTCCAGTTTCAGTTCCCACGCCACCCCCCCCAGCTCTCACGCTTTGTGTTCAGAGGAGGGGGGGGGGGGAAAGCCGGAAACTGGAGCAAGCTCCCCTATTAGAAGCCGCCCCGGTAACATATCATATAAGAGAAAGGGGAAATGCACGGGCACAGTGGGTGCCTTTAGCACAGGTCCAAATAAAGGAGCTATGCAAAGCTCAGAAAGATTACTCCCGGGAGTCAGAATTCTTCCGGGGTTTGCTACACAATACCCTTGCTCAGGGAGATTTGGTACCGACGGATTTAAGGTCCCTCTTCTCTAGCCTGCTCAGACCCATGGAATTTAGGGTCTGGGTGAGGGAATAGAGGAGGGAAATAGTGGAAGTACTCCCAAGTTTTTGGGGGAACCTTACACTGTCCCATGACGCAGATGGTCAGTTAATTACCCAAGAACATCTTTTGGGTGAAGGACAGTGGGCTGAAGGGGCAAATCAAGCTAAAGCCTTATTCCCATCCCAGCTAGTAGAGACGGCCCGGGCAGCTGAGCGGGCCTTCTTTAAGTTAGAGGTAGTTACCTCCCAATGGGAAGATGCTGAGGTTTTGCAAGGAGCGCAAGAGCCATACATGGAATTTATCGAACGTCTATACAGATATGTGGAAGCGCAAGCGTTCGGAGAGGATGACAGGCTAGCAGTGGCGGGAAGAACTGGGGGAACGAAACTATTTTACACATAATAGGGGAGAACAATACATAAATTGGGAGAATAACACAAGAAACTTAGCAACACACTACCACATGTCTCCTTTGCTCTATCCCTGCACCCTTACCCCACTGGCCCTGGTGTTTTATCCTACCCCTCACCTTCCCGATATAAACCCATTTTCCCTGGATCCTCAGGGTTCTTTTCCCTGGTCTCCTTCTCAGAGTGCCCTGCTCTTAATAAAGGCTAGTTCTCTGGGGAATGCCATACAATCTCCCGTCTCTCCTTTCTCCATATCGCCCAGAATAAGCCAAAGCAGAGCATCACTCGCTGGGCTGAGAGAGGGATGTGCCTGTGCCCCTGAGCCATCCCTCTTAGAACACTTCCTCAGGAAGGCTGCAGCACCTTTACCATCCGTCTGCTGTGGCAGGCAACACCTACCCTGGCAAGGTCCTTCTGCTTGTCCCTATCTTCTGGATACCAGTAAGAACACTGGCACTGGATGCGTGGTTAGTAGCACAGCCCAACGAGAACATCTAGGTCACCTTCGCAAAAACTCTTCAGCAACACAACATGTGCCTGTCCATGGGCTGTGCCAGCAACCTGCTGGCCTCATACCTGGTAGGAGTTCCGTTCAAGCCCAACGAATACCCCTTCACAGGGAAGGAACCTGACCTGGTAGACACCTGGAATGAGTGGACAAAGATTTTGCGCCACGTACCAGAGGAACCCAAGAACTGGAGCTCTTGGGATCCTCCATGGCCACCTATTGTGTTAGATTCTACTACAGGCCTTCAGGCAAACCATGTCCTGTGTCTGAATATAAAAATCAAACTACCACAAAGATGTTTCACCTTACAACAAAATTTATAATTCAGTTAATTGGTGCAAATACATGAGCAACACAGTATCGGTGTCCTCCTATTACCCCAGAGTGCTTCCCTGGGGAGAGTTTCCCATCTCTGGGGCCAGTGTGGGCAGGAATTCCCTCCCATCTGCAGTGAGGTCCTTGCACCCTTGGCCAGTTTACCATCCTTACCCCAAACTCAACATTAATCCACAACTGTCAAAAGAGAAATTAACTGTCTTGCCAAAAACAAGAGCTCACTCAATTCTATGAAAAATTGTAATAGTGAAATTGTTGACTGGCCTCATAAGAAGAGGGTGGTGATGTCCCTTTTTCTACCCTGGGCTGCTGCTGCTAAAGCCCTCAGTGACTTTTCTGATATGGAGTGTTGGCTTAGTAAGCAGGCTAACCTAACATCTGCAGTGCTAAGTGATCTTCTGTCAGACAAGGAGACTACCAGGCAGGCCCTCTCCAAAACTGAGCGGCCTGTTAGAGAGAACCAAATTGATTTCCTGCTGCTGGACATAGCTGCAAAGAGTTCAAAGGCTGTGCTGCTTCAACCTCACTTCCCACAGCAAAAGCATCCACACCCATGTCCAGAAGATCCAGAACCTTGTAAAAGAACTCAAAGAAGAACAGGACCCAAAGTGGTTCAAAGATCTTTTTAGACTCTTGGGTTGCCTCCCTTTTGAAGAAAATACTTTGGATCCTTTTAGTTGTTTTTATTTTTCTGTGTATGTTTAATCAGTGTACAACTGTGCTTGGAAGGTCTCTGGGGGAAGCCTTTTTATTAAATAAAGAAGGGGGAGTTGTGGGGGCCAAAGAACCAGCTAGGGAATGATTTGCTTCACACCCCTGCAGAACCAACTGAGGGTAACGAGAAAGATTGCCCCCAGAGGCCTTTGCTGCAGTATGTTGATTTCTCCCGCACTATTGGCCCCTCCCCCTTGCTCCACCCTTGCACCCTTACCCCATTGGCCTGTGTGTTTTGCCCCACCCCCTGCCTTTCCTACAGAAACCCATTTTCCTTGCTTCCCCAGAACATTTGCCCCTGGCACCCTTCCCAGAGGGTCCCGCTCTAATAAGGGCTTGGTCTCTGTGGAACACCATACAAGGCTCTGGTCTCTCATTCCTCTGAGTCACCTTGAAGCTACACCACTGGAGAAAGTGTGGATGTGCCTGGACACCCAGGATGTCCTTATCAGGATACTTCTTAGGGTAAGGTCAGCATTCCAATCAGCACCTCTGCTTCAGCATTGGGACACTCTCAAGGGTCAACAGCCAGACATTCACAGGCCTAAAGTTCTTCTCTCTAACAGAATTTTACATATAATCCTCACTATTTCTCTCTTGATGGCAATAAGGGAGATTGTTACTGCTGCCTCCTTACACACAGAATCACAGAAATTCTAGGTTGGAAGAGACCTTTATGATCATTGAGTCCAACCCCTGTTCTAACACCTCAACTAGATCATGGCACCAAGTGCCACATCCAGTCTTTTTTTAAACTCTTCGAGGGATGGTGACTCTACCACCTCCCTGGGTAGATGATTCCAGTATTTGACCACTCTTTCTGTGAAATACTTCCTCCTTAATTCTAGCCTGTATCTCCCTTGGCGCAGCTTGAGACTGTGTCCTCTTGTTCTGTCTGTGCAGGACTCGGCACTTGGACTTACTGAACTTCATCCCACTATATTCTGCCCATCCATCCAACCATTCCAAGTCCCTCTGCAAAGCCCTCTGTCCCTCTAACAGATCAACACACATTCCCAGCTTAGTGTCATCTGCAAATTTGCTAATAAAGGACTCTAAGCCCTCATCCATGTCATCAATAAAAATATTAAACAGAACTGGCCCCAGCACAGATCCCTGAGGGACGCCACTGGTGACTGGTCGCCAGCTGGATGCAGCACCATTCACCACCACTCTCTGGGCCCGGCCATGCAGCCAGTTCTGAACCCAGCAAAGAGTGCTCCTGTCCAAGCCACGGGCTGCCATCTTATCTACGACTATGCTGTGGGAGACAGTGTCAAAGGCCTTGCTGAAATCCAAGTAAACAACATCTACAGCCTTCTCTGCATCCACTAGGCGGGTTACCTGGTCATAAAAGGTGACCAGGTTGGTCAAACATGACCTACCCCTCCTAAATCCATGCTGGCTGGCTCTGATACCCTGGCCATCTTGTAAGTTTTGCATGATGGCGCTTAATATAAACTGTTCCGTTATTTTGCCAGGTACTGAGGTCAGGCTGACTGGTCTATAATTACCAGGATCTTCCTTTGCACCTTTTTTGTGAATGGGTATCACATTGGCCAGCTTCCAGTCATCCAGAACCTCACCAGTGAGCCAGGACTGTTGGTAAATGATGGAGAGTGGCTTTGCAAGCTCGTTTGCCAGCTCTCTCATTACCCTGGGGTAGATCCCGTGTGGTCCCATAGATTTATGAATATCTAAGCATTTCTGTGGGATCTCAGCACCTCAGTCCTGAGGTGCCGGGCCACCGAGACCACCCTTGGGGGGCTCGGGAGTCCTGGAATGTTGCCAGAAGTGTCTGGTGGCTGGACTTTGATCCTACACAGGAGACGACACCTGTATGAGGATAGGAGGACTTCACCGGGGTGAATGGTGAAGGGTTTAGTTAATTAGAGGGTGAGACACAGGGTTTAGGATTTATGTACAGGGGGGTTTAGAGAAGTAAGATGGAGGAATTGGGGCGTGTCCTGTCCTTCTTCTTCTTCTTCTTCTTCTCCTCCATCTTCTATGGTGATGGTGGCACTTTAGGATTGGTCATTACTAAAAGTGCACCGGGCAATAAGAATAAATGGTATTGGGGAAAAATGATAAATATTGTACACGTAACAATGGGTATAAAGATAGGTGGCTGTCCGGAGGGCAGTACAGTGTGCTCATGGCTGACTGCTGAGCAGACCTCTGTCGGGCCGAAAGAAAATCTTTTAGATAAACAATTAATAAACATAAAGACCGAAAGAAGAACTGAAGCCTCTTCTCGTTCTTTGATACGCGGGCTGCCCCAAGGCCACTCCGGGCCTTTCCAGGCCCTTCAAACAGCCGAAAACCGGACACATTTCAGTAGTTCTATGACTGCCTCCTCTTGGATAATGGGGGGACCATTCTGCTCCCTGTCACCATCAACCAGCCCAGGCGGGCAGGTGTCTTGAGGGCAAGTCATCTTCCTACTAAAAACTGAGGCAAAATAGGCATTAAGCACCTCTGCCTTTTCCTCATCTTCAGACACTAAGTTCCCTCCTTTGTCCAATAAAGAACAAAGGCTGGTCTTACCTTTCCTTCTACCATTAATGTATTTGTAAAAACATTTTTTATTATCCTTTACAGAAGTTGCCATTCTAAGTTCAAACTGAGCTTTGGCCTCCCTAATTTTTTTTCTGCATGCTCTAGCAGCCTTCTTGAGTACTTCCTTAGAGACCTGAGCCTTCTTCCAACGCTGATACATCCTCTTTTTATTCTTAAGTTCCTCCAAAATCTCCTTGCCCAGCCAGGCTGGACGTTTACCCCGTTGACTGATCTTTCAGCACACAGGGATGGTCTGTTCCTGTGCCCTCAAGATCTCTGTTTTGAGGTATGCCCACCCTTCCTGAACTCCTTTGTTTTTTAGGACTGCTTCCCAAGGGACGCTCTGAATAAGTCTCCTAAACAGGCCAAAACCTGCCCTCCGGAAGTCCAATGCAAGAGTTTTACTGGTGCTCTTCCTGACTTCACCAAATATTGAGAACTCTATTATTTCGTGATCGCTCTGCCCCAAGCGACCTCCAACCACCACGTCTCCCACCAGCCCATCTCTGTTTGCAAACAGCAGATCTAACATAGTCCCTCCCCTGGTGGGTTCACCCACCAGCTGCAACAAAAAGTTGTCCTGCATACATTCTAAGAATTTCCTGGACTGCCTCTTTATTGCTGTATTAAGTTCCCAGCAGATGTCTGGTAGGTTGAAGTCACACACAAGAACAAGGGCTGATGATCTTGAAACATTACCTAGCTGCTTATAGAATAAGTGATCTACCTCTTCGTCCTGGTCGGGTGGACAATAACAGACTCCCAGTATGGTGTCCGCCTGGTTGGCCTTCCCCTTTATTCTTACCCATAGACATTCAACTCCATCTTCCTTAGTTTCAATTTCGATGGCATCAAAAGTTTGCTCAATATAAAGGGCCACCCCTCCACCTCTTCTTCCTTTCCTGTCTCTCCTGAAGAGCTTGTATCCATCCAGTGCAGTACTCCAGTGTCGCAGTCGAGGCGGTCACGACATAAAGCAGAGACCACAAGCAGTCTCAGTTGGTAACACTTGGCAACAGTTTATTAATGAAAATGGCTGATCTTTTATACACTTTCCAGTTGTTTACCCTTCTTCTACCTTAGCTATTGGCCACAATAATTCAATACCATGTCATTGGTGAAAAGTTACTCTGACTCCACCTAACTTTCTAAAAATGCTTCATCCAGCTGCAGAATGCTCTTATTTTCCTTCTCTCGATCTCCTTGGTTACGGCTTTGGAGAAAGCTCCTTATCAGCTTCTTCTTCTTCTTACTTCTCGCTCCTTTAGCTAACAGGCCCGCTGCTAGCCCCTTCCACAATTCCCCCTTTCTTGTTTTTGAACTGTAAATACAGCTGCTATGGATTTTTGCAGGGCCCTTTGCAAAAACCCAAGCAGAGAGGGGACACACAAAATCACAATCACAACCATCAACAAAATTCCCACTCTTAAGACATCATTCCTGTCTTTCATCCATCTTCAAGTACCAATATATGGTCTTAGCCAGTGTCATCCGCACGTTCTGCTTCAGCTGTGGAACCATCGATCCTGTCCTTTCCCGCATGCTCTAGGTAAGGTTTGACACAGCGAGCAGGAACCCATCGAGGACCATTATCTGTCAAAACACAAGCATAACCCCTTCCCCAGGTTATCAGTTCCACTGGACCAGACCATATACCAGTAATCAAATCCTTGACCCATACCTTGACATTTCTATGGAAATTTGGTTGCTTAGAATTCAAAGAAGAAAAATGGCAAAAGATTGGAGATAACTGTGAGTCAGGTAGGGGACGCAAGAAATTTAACACATAAACAGCTTTATGTAATCTCACTTGAGGTGGCTCCTGTTGCATTCCCCCTTTTTGTTTTTGAACCTGACGTTTAAGAAGTCCGTGAGCTCTTTCAATAATTGCTTGGCCCGTGGGGACGTGTGGAATGCCTGATGAATGCTCAATGCCCCAAGCACGAAAGAATGCTTGCATTTTCTGCGAAGCATATGCTGGGCTGTTATCTGTTTCTACATGACACGGAACACCTAGAAAAGGCATGATAAAAATGATGAATAGCATCTCGAGTTTTTTCTCTTGTGAATGCTGAAGCAACCATTGCATGAGAAAAAGTATCAACTGTAACATGAACGTACTTAAAGCGACCAAATTCTGGCATTTTTGTAACATCAGTTTGCCATTCTTCTAACGCAGAAAGACCTCTAGGGTTGGTACAATAATACTGAGTAACATGAGTCATATGACAGTTGGGACAAGAGGAAAGAATAGATTTTGCTTCGGCAGTAGACAATTTGAATTGCTGCTGTAAAGCTTGAGCACTCTGATGAAAAAATTGATGGGATAAAATTGCCTGCTGTAACACATTGGGTACAGTTTTGATTGCAGCAGCAGCTGCTAAAGAGTCTACATAGGCATTGTCTTCAGCAAAAAATCCTGGTAATGACGTATGGCTGCGAATGTGCATGATAAAGCAAGAATGCTTTCGAGCACCAATAACTGTCCACAACTTCACTAATATGGTAAACAATGGTTTCTCTTGAATGTTATACAACACTGCTTGATCTAAATGCTTAACCAAATTGGCAACATAAACTGAATCAGTAACTATGTTTACAGAACCAGGAAACAAAGTAAAAGCCAAAAGAACAGCAGAAAGTTCAACCAGTTGAGGAGATCCCTGCTGAATCACTGTCTGATATTCCCAGTGATCACCCTTTCTCCAAGCCACAGCTGCTTTTCCAGTTTTCCCGGACCCATCTGTAAAAACTGTTATACCTTCCTCTGGAACAGGAAAACAAATTTGCTTGCCTTCAAAAGGGATCTCTTTAGTCAGTGTTAGAACAGGATGAGAAGGCAAATGATACGAGATTTGGCCTGTAAAACAAGATAAGGCAGATTGCAATTAATGATTATTTTGAAAGCACCATTTGAAATACCACTGTTGTACAGGTATCACAATGGTCACAGGGTCCTGTCCCAAAATCTCATGACAACGCCTGCGACCCTTGATGATAATATCTGCAAAAAGCTCATAAAGTCCTGGAACTGTTTTCCGAGATCTGAAAGATAAAAATATCCATTCCAGAATATGCAACTGATCTTCCCAATTATCATTCCATTGACACAGTATTCCACATGGTATTTCATGGTCTTTCAAAATAAACAATTGAACACCAACAGAGGGATCTATCCAACATCGCTGCTTGTACTTGGCCTAAATGTTGTTTTCCGGACAGTACACTGTAACTTTACGTGCCCTTGTTGTCCACAATTATAACACTTCGCTGAAGGTCTTAACACTGCAGCAAGAGCTGCCATTTTATGCTCAACTGAACCAACTTTTGAGCAAGCAGCAACCATTTCAGACAAGGTGGGTTCCCCAGGCAAAGTGTCAATAATCTTTCTGCAGTCTGGGTTTGCATTTTCTTTAGCCAATTGTACGCACAATTTGTCTCGCAAAGTTTCATCATCTACCTGTTTCTCAATAGCAGCAGCAAGTTTTTCTGCAAACTGCAAAAATGGTTCTCTCATCCCTTGTTGTATAGTAACATATTTCTGCTTTGAAGCTGCCATTTCCATTGTTTTAGTTAAGGCACTCATGCCAATTTGCTGAGCTTGTGCCAAAATTGAAGGATCCCACCTTGCCTGTAAATCTCGATTAGCAAAAGGCCCAGTGCCCAGTAGGGCATCAACACCCACAGCATGACGAGGGTCGTGTTGAGGCAACTGCATATTTGTTAAAGCCGTGTGCTCAGCCACTCACCTCCAAGTTTCTTAAAATACACCATATTGTACTGGCTGGAATAGAATTGTAGCAAGATGAGTGATGTCATAAGGTGCAAGCAAATCTGCATTAATCACACGTATTAATTGCATTACCTCTGAGGAATTAATACCATACTGAGCTACTTGGAGGTCTTGCACAACCCTCCAGGTGAAGACGTGATGACTGTCGTTCTGTCCTGTTCCAGCAGCTGCTTTGAAAACTGGAAAAGCCATAGGGTTATCACAAGCAACATTTGCATTAGCACCGTTCTCCTGAGGTACTCTTGGAGCACCTGACCTTTCTATGATGTCCCAATTCTTTTCTTCAACTGCTTTCCTCCTAACAAATTCCCAAAACTCCTGAGGGTGTCGAGGAAGCACAGTGATTTGACATGGAGGCAAAGTCCATGGGGCAGTAAGGCTAGAGCTCTTAGGAGATGAAGGGACCAGAGCTCCTTGCCCCAACACAGGTGTTACTGCGGGCGACTCATCACTTGACTTGCTGTTCCTCTCACTGTCAGGTAAAGGAAGATACGGCCTTGCAGATTGTTCAAGCCGCTCAGAGGGGAGCGGGGGGGGCGGACAGCTGGACCAGAGAGGAGGGAAGCGGGGGGGGCAGATGGCTGGGTTTCTCTCTCTGCTAGAGACATTTCAGCTAACTGGTGTAGCGGTGTAGTATATACACGCACCATCATGAGCTGCTGTGCAGGTGTGAGATAAGGACGCTTAGAGGCCTGATAAGAAGAGGCTAGGGCAGGTTGCCCAGAAGTTTTGGCAGCTTTCCCAGAAGCCTTGGCAGCTTTCCCAGAAGCTTTGGCAGCTTTCCCAGAAGCTTTGGCAGTGTGCCAGGTAACTCCCATGGCATCCGAACTTTCTTCACTAAGTTCCTCATCAGAGCCCCCTTCTACCTCAGAGGCCCCCTCTGCCTCAGCCCCCCCATCAGATTCTGTTATCAGCCCCGACTCTTCGTCCGCATCTTGCTCCGTTTCTGTCTCTACTTTCCATTCTTTTAAAGACTCAAAGAGCGAGTTCCAGGTTACTGCTAAATCAACAGCTGTTTTATCTCCCACTCAAATAACTTGCCAAAGTCTGTCCCCGACTTTCTTCCATGCCTTAACACTAAATGCTGTGTCGGGATCAGTGCCAAAATTCTGTGATTTAGCCCACAGCAATATATTATGAAGCTCATAGTCTGACGTATTAATTCCCTTTTTTCTTAACAAAACTTTCCATGTAGACAGAACACTTTCTTCCTCTTTAGATAAATTTTGTCCCATTATTACCAGTTGGTGGCTCACCTACTTCCAGGTGTCTTGATTGGAGGGAATCAGGTCCGGACCTCCCTGTGGCTTCCACCTGCCACTCTCAGCTGCACCAACGTCGCCTCCCCCATTACGTCCCAGTGGGTCATGGTTGCCAATTGCTAGGACCCTGTGGGCCCCCACCGACTATGTTCTTATCACGTCGTCGGTCACCAAAATGTCACAGTCGACAGGCGGTCACGACATAAAGCAGAGACCACAAGCAGTCTCAGTTGGTAACACTTGGCAACAGTTTATTAATGAAAATGGCTGATCTTTTATACACTTTCCAGTTGTTTACCCTTCTTCTACCTTAGCTATTGGCCACAATAATTCAATACCATGTCATTGGTGAAAAGTTACTCTGACTCCACCTAACTTTCTAAAAACGCTTCATCCAGCTGCAGAATGCTCTTATCTTCCTTCTCTCAATCTCCTTGGTTACGGCCTTGGAGAAAGCTCCTTATAAGCTTCTTCTTACTTCTCGCTCCTTTAGCTAACAGGCCCGCTGCTAGCCCCTTCCACACTCCAGTTATGTGAGTCGTCCCACCATGTTTCCGTGGCGGAAACTACATCACAGCTCTGCAGTTGCACCATGGCCTCCAGCTCTTCTTGTTTGTTGCCCAAGTTGCGTGCATTGGTATAAATGCACCTCATCTGGGCTACTGACTTTACCCTTAACTCAGACTTGCAATTCTTGGGTCTGTTTCCAGATAGCTCAGCTGGTTCCCCTTCCCCCTTCAAACCTAGTTTAAAGCTCACTCAATGAGGTCTGCCAGTTCATGAGCTAAAAACCTTTTGCCCTGAACAGAGAGGTGTACCCTGTCGCTGAAGGACACGAGAAAACACAAGCACACCACCACTCAAGGTGAAGGGAAAAAAGGGAAGTTTTATTCTCTGACTCCAATATTTATAGCTTTACAAAAGTGACAGTGGATTGGAAGATGACATTGACACCTCTGCAATGTCACTGGTCAAACCAACAGTCCATCAACTCTCTCCTCCTCCATAAAGGAATGTAATACAATGAGTTATTTACAGAAAGTGTGTGAGAAAATTCACTCCAGGAATGTCAACATCAGAAGGCTTAGAAAATCTTAAAAAACCAGGGTGACAGTACCCCATCTGGTTTCAGCAGAGAAGATGCTGTAAAAATTTCCCCATGATCAAAGAATCCAAAATTTTGCTGATGACACCAACCCTTAAGCCACTTGTTGATGATGCGGATTCTTCTGTTTCTTTCATCATTTTCCTTTGCCACCAAAGGGACTGAGCAGAACACTACCTGTGCTCCTGCCCTATCAACTACCTGACCCAGTACCCTGAAGTCCTTTCTAATTGCCTTGAAACTCCTCTTCTCAATCTCATCACTGCCAGCCTGCAGTATCAGCAGTGGGTAATAATCAGAGGGCTGAATCAGCCCAGGAAGTCTCTCAGTGATATTTTGTACCCGGGCCCCAGGGAGGTAACAGACTTGCCTGTGGGATGAGTCTGGTCGACATATGGGGCCCTCAGTTCCCTTCAGGAGGGAATCACCTACTACAATTACCCTTCTTTTCTTCTTGATCCTAGAGGTAGTGATCCGTCTTGCAGATGAATCATAATTGGGGGTTCACTGGGCAGGCAATTCTCTCCTAAATCATCTAGTTGGGTCTCTCTATCCAGGATCTCATACCTATTCTGAAGTGGTACATGGCTGGATGATGGGGAGGGGGAGGACCTTTTGCTATTACCTCCCTGAATGGGGACCCGTTTCCACTCCTCTTCATCTACCAGGTGCCCTTCTGTTACCTGAGAGCGGGAGGCATATAAGTCCTCAGTCTCTTGGTCAGAAGCCTCCCTTAAAGATGGTAGGGCTGAACTCCACCAGTCTATTTCCCTTTCACTTTCCCTGATACTCCTTAACCTTTCGACTTTCTCCCTAAGCTCAGCCACCAGTGAGTGGAGGTCATTCACTTGTTCACAGCGCAGGCAGGACTCCTCCTCCACAACACTCCCTGATGCCACTGCTAAGCTCAAACACTCTGGACACGGATGGGTCTGTACAGACACATCCTTTTTGGAGGGCCCGACTTGGTCACTTATACCAGCCACAGCTTTTGACCGTGTAGAAACCATTACTGACAAACACCTCAAAAATAACCATTTAGCAGAAAGACCTCAAACAATACAGAGCACTCCTTACTAGCAAGAAAGCTGGCAGCCCTGCCTGCTTGACCTGCCTGCGCGAACTGCCGCGCAAACTGCCTTGTATACTCCCCAGAGACTCACCACAACCCTGTTTGCCCACTCCTGTTCGCCGTGCTCCCCAGACACCTCTTATAATCAGCCACTCAGCAGCAACTCAGGAAGCTCCACCGTCTGCTCCTCTCTGACTCACAATGCCTGTCTCTGTCTGCTCCAGAAATGACAGTGAATGTATTTGTCACTGATAAAGAGAAAGCACTGAACTGAAGAGCTGCTGCTGGAGTGACACAAAGCCATAAAATCACAGAAAAGTGGAGCTGGAAGCTAGTTCAACCTGCTTTTGAAAAGGGGATACTAATAAGCCTGAACAGTGCACACAGAAGTCTTAGTATTTCACATTGTACTGCAAAAAACAGTTCCAGCACTTAAGAAGGATCGACAGCAGTATGTTAAGAGGTAATTCCATACTATGTCTTTAATGTTCACATCAACTATTATCACCTGTTTGCCTAAGTGTTTATCTAAAACTAAAATGCAACTTGAAAAGTTTGAAACTGGTATGCCTTCTACTAAATGTAAAAATGGCAGAGTGCAGCAATGCTGGGAACATTTGACAGTTTTTTATTCAGGTACAGTTGCTCTTACATGACTTGCAGAAGAATTTGCCACAAGAAGACATTTAACTATTTTATGAATACCTAACTATTTCATGTTGATTACTAGTGGTTTAAGCCATGAGTTGCATGTGTTCCACCCGACTGAGTATTAGAGCTTTAAATTAACCGTGAGTAAACCTTGCTAACATCATTTTAAACAAATAAAGACTAAACAAGTTTTTACTGCTTTTTCTTCCCAGACATAGATACCTTACACAGTATATAAACACTGATTAGTTTAATACTATTCAGAATTTGATAAGGGTATGAATAAGATGAACTGGAAGACAGAAGGGAGAAAATAATTAGTCAATCCTTCTCATGACAGAGGAAGAATTAAAGGAATATCCTACCTACACTAAGATGATTGTTTTGCATTTTGTTATTCTGCTATTTTGTTATAACATTTTGGCATGGAGGTGCCCTACAACGCAATTACCAGGAAAGAAAATATGTGCAGATATCAGACAAGAAGCCTGGTGCCTTTCTGGCCTCTCAAGTAGACCCTCCTTGTTTTATGTCTTTGGATCTGTAAAGAAACTCATTACATGAATGTCAAAAGTCAGTGTACCAGTCATCCAGTTTTGTTTAATATCTTAATTGATGATGTGGACAAGGGGATGAAATGCACCCTCAGCCAATGGACAACACCAAGCCGCGTGGGAGCACTGATGGAGGGCAGGAAAGCTCTGCAGAGGGATCTCAACAGGCTGCATCAATGGGCTACAGCCAGTGGTAAGAGAGTCAAAAAGGTCAAGTTCCAGCTCCTTGGTTAACAACAACCCTGGACAGCACCACAGGCTGGAGGCAGAGTGGTTGGAAAGATGCCCAGAACAAAAGGACCTGGGGGAGCTGGTCGACAGCAGCTGAACATGAGTCAGTGTGTGCCCAGATAACCAAGAAGGGCAATGGTGCCTGGCCTGCAGTAGCAAGAGGCTGGCCAGAAGGACCAAGGCAGTGATCATCCTTTCCTCTGTGATGTCAGAGTTCAGAAACTTCAAGGCTCCCTTTGCCTTTCTGGAGGCCTTCAGAAATTGTGAAATAAAACTAGAAGAAAAGCTGATTTTCTGTAAGGAAAAGAATTTCCATTTAAAAATGAAAAGTAGATGTACATTACAGAAAGAAGTGATATTGTGAAGCAAAGGAACCCTGCCTTTCTGAATGCCTGATACTAAAAGGAAAGGCAGAAGGCTCTTGTGAACCATAGTGTAGAACAGGTTTTATGTTCTGGATGTACTTACAGATAAACCAGTGTTTAGGAAGTGTGGTGGTGTGTTTTTTCTTTACAAGTTTGTAATGGTTTGTTCCAGGAGGATATAACTCAGAGACAAACCTATGAAAATGGTTCCCCTGTCTACCAGGATGACCCTGCCTTGGTTTCCACAACTTACCCTGTCATTTGTGTATTCCCTGAGATTCCATTGGTTCACTCAAACTGTTCTCCTCCCCTCTCACTCCCTATTGGTCTGCACATTGTATTCCCCACCTTGCACTCCTCCCCAGGTTCCTTGCAATTGGCTAAGGTTTGTATCCTTCCCTTGTACCCTCCCCCACATATAACTTGATGTAAGCCTGTGTTCAGTGCCTTTTCATCCCTTGTGGGGTGTGATTTTTCTGTTGCAAGTTCATAATGGTTTGTTCTGGTTACCTCCACGTATATTTGGTTTATCCCACAGTTGTGGGATACCTCCCCATTTCCCTACCCATCTTCTCAGAGACCAACCCCTATCCTGGATTCTTCCCTGCCAGTTAGTGTGACCCTGCCCTCCTCTCTTGTCTGTCATTGTAGCCCCACCTTTGTTCCTAGAATCTTCTATGTCAAGCCTGTATGCCATGAAATCCCATTGGTATGACTATCCCAATGGTTCAAACCATTCTCCTCCTCTGTTGCCCCCCACTGGCTGAAACACTGTATTCCCCACCTCGTGCTCTACCCCAGGTTTCCTGCAATTGACTGAAGTTTGAGTGCCCTTGTACCCTCCCCTTGTACCCTCCCCTTGTACCCTCCCTTGTATATAAATTGTTGCAAAGCTGTGTTCTTTGTCATTTGCCTCTGGTTCCTCTCAGGATTAAATCTCTTGGGAACCCATGCAAGTGACCCCTCTCATTCCTTCACCTTGAATCCTACATGTGGTTTGGAAATAACAGCCACGGAGAGCAGCCTTGCTGCTTCTGAGTGCCAAGCAGCCCTGCTCACAGCGCTCACACCCAGACTGGCGTTTGGGCAGATAGGGAGCAGCCACTCTTGTCACGTGCCAGGAGATAGGGCTAACCAGAGGGCATCTCCTAATGGTCAACCATGTCAGTCCCTCACCTTTTCCAGGAATAAACCATACAAAAGGTCCCTGTTCTTAACCCTGATCCTAGGCGCGGATACAGTCAGTGCTGTGGAGAGCAGCCTTGCTGCTGCAGCATTGAGCAGCCCTGCTCTACCACCACCTGAAGTGAGAGAGGTCAGAGTGGCTGTGGTAAATAGGTATGATTCGTGCTGATAAAAATTGAAACAGTAATCAATATTGATACAGTAATTAATATTTGAGAATAATAAAATAGTTAATAGTTAAAAGTTGTAATGCCAAAGAAGAGATGGAAAGGAGGGGCTCCACCCACCCCCCCTTCCCAGCAGATGTTCTCAAGGACCACAGGAAAGAAGCTGAAGATACAGTTGCTAAAAATGACCAAGAACCTGGTTGGGTCCAAGAAAATGCTAATTATAAAGAACTTAGTGCTTTGAAATGTATATGCAGTGATACGTTAGTCTTGGCTTACATTGTACTGGCTTGGTGCGCATGTGCAGCCCAAAGGTGAATTAAAAGACAACAAAGAAGACTACAGGGCCTTCATCAGTGGCGACCCCCAAAGACTTGTGCGACCACCAAACCGAGTGGTGGAGCATGCATGGTAAAGGTGGTAATGAAGGCGGAGACAGAAAAGTGACAAACCGAAAATAGGAGGAGATGGTATTGACACATGGCATATAAGGGGTGACTTTCACTTGGCAAGCTTGTACGTGAAGTGGCAAGGGTCAAGAACCCTGCCCTCCATACCCCGCGGTTGTTTTTGCTTATGCGTTATTATTTGAACCAAATTATCCCTTATTTTTATATATGTTATAAACTATTTGATTAAAATTGTTACTGCTTTTAATATTGTTTGGCGTTTTTATGATGGGATAATTGGGCAAACATAACATGGCCAATCTCAGTGCAGTCTGGGAAAGGGCTAGCTGGAAGTTCACTCAGTGTTTGCGTCAAGGAAGGACTGAATTCATTCATCCTCCTTCCACTGTCAGCAATCAGAGAAGATTTGCAAGAACACTATCCCCAGGAAGAAATCCCCAGTACTGTGAAACTCTTCAAACAATGAAAGGATTTTTGGATCAGGCATCAGAGCCTTCCCAGAAGAGGGAAGTCAGACCTCATGGTCTCTCGTAGTTCCTGTTTTAAAAGATGCAAACATTTTCTGTATTTTCGCACACTGATGAAATGAAGATTTAAGATGATCAAGGCAATCTAAAAGGTACCAGAAGATTTTGATTTTCTAATTACAAAGTGCAACTTCTTACAGAGTACAGCTTCTCAGGTCGCTACTTGAAGACATGGGTGAGGGCCAGAAATCTGGCAGAAGGAAAGCTTGTTGCATTCCCATGGAGGGCCAACCCCTAAGCTACTGACTTTGTAGTTAGGGTAAGCAAATACCATCGCCAGAAGCCTTTGCATTTCTCTGTAAATCTCTTGGTACCCACTGGTCCTTCCCCTTGTCCCCAGCCCGTGAACCCTTATGCCATTGGTTACTAGTTTTGTCCCGCCCCTTGCCTTCCCTGTATAAACCCCTGTTTTGCCCAAGCTTGTAGAACTTCTGTCCCTGGCTCCCTTTGCAAAGGGCTCTGCTCTTAACAGAGGCAACTACTGTGTGGAATGCCATAGAGAGCTACAGTCTCTTTCTCCACATTGCCTGAAGAAGGAGGCCTAAGCTTAACACCACACACCGGGCTGGGAGAAGGACGAGCCTGTGCCTCTGAGCTGTCCTTCTTAGGATGCTCTTCAGGAAGGTCGCAGCGCTCTTACCACCCCCTTGCCATCATGACAGATCTGTGGCAGGCAATCCCATCCACAGCCCAGAGAGAAACAAGAGAGTGTCTATGTGCCCTCATTACCAAGGGACCCAGTACATCACCCCATCCATGAACCCAGGGCAAAACACACAGGTTCCGTTATGTGGGTGTTTGGGTCTTAAAAACACAGTGACACAGACTGCATATATTGACATACAGGAAATTTAATAAACATGTAAATGTATCTATATAAACCACCTAGGTCACCCAGAACACCTGTGAAAAAGCACCATCAGACAAATGGCACCTGCCAGAGGCAGCAGAGGTGGGGGGGTCTGCATCTGTGATCTTGTGCAGTTGGGCAAACTTTGCCACAGAGATCTCTGGTGACAGGCAGCAACTGTTGTTCAACTTGTTGGCTTGGGATCTCTTGATCCCTCCTCAGAATTCTCCTCAATCTGCTTCACCTTTAATTTTACTATAATCATTGCTATCCCAAAAAGAGTAACTGTTGGATTCCGTTGATGCTTCTTTGTCTCCCTGAATCCACCTGTAAAAACAGATTTCCGAGAAGACTCGTCAGATATGAGATAAAAGCACAGTTGATTGCATGGTGGAGGTTTCTGCAGAGCACTGTCAGGAGATGCCTTGGCACTCCAGTACAGTGAAAACACTTCATTACCCAAACCAGAAATAAATAACTCAAGGGAAAGGCCAACTCACATGTTTCTCTTCAGCACCTGATACATGATGATGTACCCAACTACTGCTGCAAGCAGAAGCACAGCCGAGACTACAACAGATGCTAGGAGGTACTTCATACTGAATTCCCACTGTCCAGGAGTCTAAACTTTTTGCCCAGCAGCTGACCCTGGCAGGAGAAAACACGGTGTGAGGAGACAATGTTTGTACTCTGCACTAGGGATAATCCCACAGTCTGCTTCACATGCCCAAGGAATACTGTCTTCAGAGATTTCTTCCTCTGGCTCTGGTGTCTCAGCATCAGGGACCAAGAGGTGATCATGGGGAAGAGCCCAGTGTGTGCCAGGGAGCAGCACTGCCCCTGTCTTTTCCTCTGGGCTGCAGGCCAGGGCTCCTGTAATTCATCCATAGGAGGGATACAGCAGAAATGCTGTTCTTTTCCCAAAACAGCATCTCCCATGCACTCACTTCCTGAATGTCTCTCATGTTGAGCAGGTGTTCTGGTATCCATGACTCCTTCTGTTTCTTCATCTGAGCCTGGCACACTGTTACTTTCTCCAACAGGATACATCTTCTTCTCCACACTCTTGTGATCTGCCTCTTTAGAAAGAACATGGGAATTAAACAGAAGTCACTGTCCCTTACCAACAGTACAGTGCCATGGCCTGGGTGCTTTGACAAGTGGCAGTCAGGAATCCACGGTCCGCAAAGACAAAATGAATCCACAACCGGATTTTCTACAATGCAACAAGATAATGCAGACCCAAACCACCCAAGACTTAGTCAACCAACAGAAGGAAACCCTTCAACTAAAGCATCATAATGAAGGTGCAGCTTCAACCCATCCCTCACACATAGGTATGCCTCTAGGCTGTGCTGAGTGTGAGGTGAACCCAAATTCAGCAGAGGCCTTTTGCCAACATCTGGCTGCCACTGTCTGCACACAGCAGCTCTGGCCAGTAATGGTACATCTGCAGCAGCAGCTGGAGATGCCCCTGGCAACCATCTGGAAGCACAGCTGCAAGCAGATGCTGTGCTGGACCCTCTGTATGGCTCACTCCAGGAGGTGTGAAATGGAGTGTCCCTGTACCAAGCCTCTGAGCACTTCTGGCTGTCCAGGGTACACCAAATCCCTACAGGAATGAAAACTTCAGCATCCCAGGTCCCAGGGTTAACAGAGTGGCATATACTAACCATATGCATCCTTCACCAATGCTTTAAGAAGCCCCATTGGAACCACTGGTATCTTCTGGTAATCCTTCCCTATATTAAATTAATAAAATTTACGTATGAAGGTAACTTTCTCATGAACAGCACAAAGAAAGGAGTGTTTATTCAATGAAATCAAATACTGACTACTCACGCTTGAAATACCAACTCGGAATCAGCATGGAATCACTGGCTTGAGGAGCTGGAGGAGAACTTTCTCGGGACTGATCTACAACCAAAGACGCACAAGACTATACTATCACATCCTCTGCCCTCAAGGTCATGCCACAAGGCCTGGATGTGGAAGGTACTGACAGGGCACACACAGGTGGTTCTGTATTCTCACAGCTGCACAGGGGTCTGGCAGCAGAGCTGGCAGCTCTCACATGAAGAGAAAAGCCACGGCATGCCCACACGACCTGTGGCTAGGTCAGCCCTGGAGCCAGGCCGGGAGGCTGGATTACCAGAGGTGAGCGATGGACAACCAGAGCTGAGTGTCGCATAAACGGCTGCCCGTGATGAATAACCAGTGCTAGCGATGGAGAACCGGTGCTGAGGTTCTGGGCTTGAACTACCCCTTCCCAGATGCTTGCTCTTTAGGAACCTCTGCCCATGCTGCACCCTAAAGCAGCTGCAGCCCCTCATTCCTCCCCTGCTGTGTCTGCCCCACTGCCCACAGCGCGGTGGCCTCCTGGCTCAGCCAGCCCTAGTCCTGGCCCCGCTGCTGCCAGCCAGGGCTATGTGCTGGCCCCTGCCTGCCTACCTGCTGCCTGCCCAGCTGTTGGAGCACTCTGGGCATTCTGGGCTTGCAGGGCCAGGAGAAAGAGGAGCAGGAGGCAGTGCCTCAGGGCCATGATCCCCCCTGCTCGCAACACTCTGCTGCTGCTGCTGCTGCAGTATTGCCAAGAGTGAGCACTGAACAACAAAGTGGAGCTTTGGAAGCTCACATCAAAGAGAGCTCTGTGACCTCATGACATAGTGATGTCTCTGAACTCCCCAATGTATGCCCACATTGCCTGTGAATTCCTGGACCTCCCCTCTACTGAATTTCCTTATTTTGCATAAGAATATAGGGAGCAAAACGGAGAAAGGTTGATGTATTCTGGGAGGCAGCACTGTGCAGGGGAATGCAGAGGCACTCATGTCTTATTCCTCAGAAATCCTCATCAGAAGCCCTGTATGCAGGCTGCTGTAAAAAGCCCAGATGCAAATGTCTTTCTTTGGTAGTATTTATGTCTGAAAGCCTTCTGGCAAGAATCCTGCTTTTCCATTTCTTCTGCTACAGTTTCATCACCTTTGATGGCAGCAGCACTGCTTCCATTCTCTACTCTCAAGCAAACATGGGTGTGCAGTGCCCACGCTTCTCCCAAGTGAGCCTGGTTGATTCCCTTGCCACTTCCAATCCCACTTCAAGCTCACTAAAGGAGCCCCACTAAATCCTGAGCCAAGATCCTTTTTCCCTTTGAGGCAGATGTAGCCCATGTGCACCATCAAGCCTGGTGTCCTGTAGAGTGACCCACAGTCAAAGCCCCACACTCCTGCTGGGGACACCAGGGTGCCAGGGATTCACTTCTGGAACCTTCCTGTGTCTGGGTCACTGCAAGTGGGACAAGTAAATTCCACACGTGCCCCAGATCCATCAAGCAGTCATGCAGAGGCTCCTATGACCAATATCACTTTCCTTCCCCTCTGTATCTCACACAAGGAGCTTTCCGCTCCTTCACAGAATCACAGAAATTCTAGGCTGGAAGAGACCTTTAAGATCATCGAGTCCAACCCCTGTTCTAACACCTCAACTAGATCATGGCACCAAGTGCCACATCCAGTCTTTTTTTAAACTCTTCGAGGGATGGTGACTCTACCACCTCCCTGGGTAGATGATTCCAGTATTTGACCACTCTTTCTGTGAAATACTTCCTCCTTAATTCTAGCCTGTATCTCCCTTGGCGCAGCTTGAGACTGTGTCCTCTTGTTCTGTCTGTTGTTGCCTGGAGAAAGAGACCGACCCCCAGCTCACCACAGCCACCCTTCAGGAAGTTGAAGAGAGTGATAAGGTCACCCCTGAGTCTCCTTTTCTCCAGGCTGAACAACCCCAGCTCCCTCAGTTGTTTCTCATATGGCTTGTGTTCCAAGCCCCTCACCAGCCTCGTTGCTCTCCTTTGGACATGCTCAAGCATCTCAACGTCCCTCCTAAAGTGAGGGGCCCAGAACTGGACGCAATACTCCAGGTGAGGCCTCACCAGTGCTGAGTAGAGGGGAAGAATGACCTCCCTGCTCCTGCTGGCCACACCGTTCCTGATACTGGCCAGGATGCCATTGGCCTTCTTGGCCACCTGGGCACACTGCTGGCTCCTGTCCTTCATCCTCTTTGTGCTCATTGGGGAGGGACTGCCACATCTCCCATGACCTAAGTCACCATCTCAGGTCTCCTTGATGATCTCAGCACTGGACATCCCTCCTTCCCAGAACATCTTCCCTCTCTGCCCAGACCTTCCTGATTCAGGGCAGCATCCCAAATGAGCTCCTAGAGAAGTCTTTGCATGTCCCTCCTCACCAGCATGTCCTTATTCTGGTGCAGGAAAGCCTTGTGAATGGGCGCTGCTGGGAAAGCAGGCTGAGGCTGGCACAAACAGGTCCTGCACTGCAGTGCAAGTTTGTCAGAGCTCCTGTCACAGCCCCAGCCCTTCTCTCAGCTCTGTGCATTCTACCCCAACAGAAAAAGCCACAGGAGGCAAGAATTTACTGCTTTTGGAAACAGATTTATTTTTCAAAATCACAGAAACAATCATCATCCACTAATACAAAGTATCACTATCATCATCACTAAAAGTATCAGTATCGCTATCACTAAAATAAGCACTGTCCTCTAATACTAAGTATCGCTATCACAATCACTGTCACTATAAGAATCACTATCACTATCTATCACTATCACTATCTATCACTGTCACTATCACTATCACTAAAAGACTCCCTATTACGGTAACTACCTATCACTATCACTGAATGAATCACTCTATCACTATCATTACCATATACCACTATGAATATCCCTATCACTATCAATACCACTATCACTATCACTATCCCTATCACTACCATTATCACTAATCTTCATCTTCAAAAAGAAAATATTCCTGCTGGTAGTGGTTACAGGGGCACCACGAGGCTGTGGGCAGAGGAGACTCCAGGGAAATCCAGGGGTCCCGTGAAGTAGCCCCCTCAGCCAGAGCGCAGTAGGGACACATCGTCAGAGGTGACGGGTCTGTGCACATGTTTTTGTGTAGCTGGGCCAGCTCAGCTGCAAAGATCTCAGGAAACAGGCGGCAGCTGTCCCTGAACCCGTTGGCTTGGGGTCCCTCACCGCTTCCTGGACCTTCTCCAGACTCAGTTTCATCTCTAAGCAGGCCACGGCTCTCCCAGGAAGAGTCCCAGTCCTGTCCTGATGCCTCTATGTCATCCTGGGCCCTCCTGTAGAAACAGATTTTCAAGGAGACTCCTCATAGATAGGAATTTGGAGCACAGTTAAACTGCACTGCAGCGATTCCCACAGAGCTGCCTGGGCACTGCAGCATGGTGCAAACACTTCATTGCCAATGGCAGCAATGAATAACTCACATGTCCCTCTTCCGCAGCTGATACATGACGATGCACCCAATTACTGCTGCAAGGAGCAGCACAGCCGAGACCGCAAGAGATGCTAGCAGGTACTTCTTGCTGGATTCCCACTGTCCAGCAGCTGACCCTGGCAGGAGAAAAAGACAATGTGAGAGACAATGTTTGTACTCTGTACTAGGGATAATCCCGCAGTGTGCTTCACACGCCCGAGAATTATTTTGTTCAGAGAATTTTTCCTCTGGCTCTGGTGTCTCAGCATCGGGGACCAAGAGGTTCTCATGGGGAAGAGCCCAGTGTGTGCCAGGGAGCAGCACTGCCGCTGTCTTTTCCTCTGGGCTGCAGGGCAGGGCTGTGTGCTGGGCAGCTGCAATTCATCCGTGGAGAGCACTGCAAGGATACAGCAGAAATGCTGCTCTTCTTCCAAGACAGCATCGCCCAAGCACTCACCGGAATATTCCTCAGGCTCAGCGAGTTTGCTGGTGTCCTGTATTGGTTGGCTTTCTTCATCTGAGCCTGGGACACTGTCATTTTCTTCTGTAGGGAGGGTCTCTGGCACAGTCTCAGAATCTGTCTCTGCACAAAACACATTGGACACTTTAACCAGAAGCCACTGCCCCTTACCACAAGCATGGTACCATGGCCTGGGAGTTCTGGCAAGTGGCAGTGAGGAGCCCGCTCTGGCCAAAGACAAGAGAAATCCATAGGCGAGTTTTCTGCCATGCAACATGAAATGCAGACCCAAACCACCCAAGACTTAATCAACCAAATGACCCACAGAAAGAATGCCTTCTGGTTCATATTCATACTTGAGGTCCAGTTTCAACCCAGGTCTCGCAGTTAACAGAATGGGATATACCAACCAGTTGGGGCTTCATCCAAGCCTGTCAGGAGCTCCTCTGCAACATCACGGAATCCTTCAGGGAATCCCTCAGGAAATGTGTCATAATTCTTCCCTATGTTAGAGTTATAAAATAATGTTCACCTATGGAGGTAAATTTCATACCACAGGGAAATACCACTGGGAAAAGGAGTGCTCATTCTTGTGTAAGCAGTAGAGACTGACTACTCACGCTTGAAGTACCAGCTTGGAATCATCACGGTATCTGCCTCTAGCTCAAGGTCTGAACGAGCGCTCTCTGTGTCCATAACTACAACGGAGCACGCACAAGAAGTTACCATCACGTTTACTCCTCTCATGGTCACACCTCAAGGCCTGGATGTGGAAGGTACTGACTGACAGGGCACACACAGGTGGTTCTGTAGTCTCACAGCTGCACAGGGGTCTGGCTGCCCTTGGGACACTGAGCTGGCAGCTCTCACATGAAGTGAAAAGCCATGGCGTGCCCACACGACCCCCTCCATCCCTGGAGCTAGGCCGGGAGGCTGGATGATGAGTGCTGAGTGATGATAACACCAGAGCTGAGTGATGGAGATGTGGCGCAGATGTTCTGGGCCTGAGCTGCCCCTTCCTATCGCGGGCCTGGGGTATACGTACAAATCAAAACGGGCCGGACTTCTGTGGAATGTGCCTTGAGCTGATTTGTTTTCCAGCATCACTCTCATTACATGGTTTTGAGAATGGGAAGATGCCATCAGTTCACATTCCAGGCAGCAGAAAAACAACCTAATGTTACAACTTACTTTATAATTTTTTGGACCAATCACACACAGCAAAAGCATATTGATAGTAGTTCTATCTAACCACTCTAAGCACATGTATCTTTGGTTGAAACAATGTCTGTTTTTTTGGAATACAATAATTGCTTGTAAGCCTTAAAACACAAAGCACAGTGCCCCATTATTAAGCTTCAAACTTCCTAATACCTTGCTAGATAAACTTTTCTGTAGCTTAGAGAGTTATTCTAGGCAAGCGTTAATACAGAGACTATTGTTGTGTTTGTCCTTGCTTTTCTACTTTTTACATAATTTTTCTGCTGACCTATCTCATGGCAACTGTACAGCTCTAGTCGCAGTTCTGATGTCTCTGAGGCCTGCCTTTTGCAGCTTTCCCAAAATCCTCTGATATTGTGGATTCCCACAATTCTTCTTCTTGGTTCACTTAAAAAGAAACTTTTATAATGATGTTGTTTATTATTTGTGTTTCCTATGTTTATTATAATATTTCCGCTTATTACTTAAAGCATTTTTTTGCTTGCACTAAGCATTGCTGCATTACAACACAGCAGTTCAATGTTATGAAAATCTAGTCAGTTTAAAGGGCATAAATTATGCTTGGCAATAGTTACAAGTTATGTTTGAAAACATATTGTCGGCTCTATGGTTTTAAATTAAAACTTTCTTCCATGTCTACACTTTCATTTAATATCTCCGTGAGATTTCGAGACCTCTCTGTGAATTCATTCCTTACTTCTTTTTCTTCTATGATAAAAAGTTCCTTGACGGTTTTCTCTATCATTTGTCGCACTCACAGAAGTCTCCAAGGTATTACTACTAATATAACTATTAAAACACTTAACACATAGAGACTTATCTTGCAACGTTCCTTCAGCTAAGGTACAAGTACATAGACTATTGTTCTGTTTCTCCTTGCTTTTCTACACCAAAAAATAATTTTTCTGCTGACCTATCTCATGGCTGATGCTTAGCTCTAATCACAGTTCTGCTGTCTCTGAGGCCAGCCTTTTGCAACTTTCCCGAAAACCTCTGATTTTTGTAGATTCCCACCTCCTCGCTCTTTAGGAACCTCTGCCCATGCTGCACCCTAAAGCAGCTGCAGCCTCTCATTCCTCCCCTGCTGTGTCTGCCCCACTGCCCACAGCGTGGTGGCCTCCTGGCTCAGCCAGCCCTAGTCCTGGCCCCGCTGCTGCCAGCCAGGGCTATGTGCTGGCCCCTGCCTGCCTACCTGCTGCCTGCCCAGCTGTTGGAGCACTCTGGGCATTCTGGGCTTGCAGGGCCAGGAGAAAGAGGAGCAGGAGGCAGTGCCTCAGGGCCATGATCCCCCCTGCTCGCAACACTCTGCTGCTGCTGCTGCTGCTGCTGCTGCTGCTGCTGCTGCTGCTGCAGTATTGCCAAGAGTGAGCACTGAACAACAAAGTGGAGCTTTGGAAGCTCACATCAAAGAGAGCTCTGTGACCTCATGACATAGTGATGTCTCTGAACTCCCCAATGTATGCCCACATTGCCTGTGAATTCCTGGACCTCCCCTCTACTGAATTTCCTTATTTTGCATAAGAATATAGGGAGCAAAACGGAGAAAGGTTGATGTATTCTGGGAGGCAGCACTGTGCAGGGGAATGCAGAGGCACTCATGTCTTATTCCTCAGAAATCCTCATCAGAAGCCCTGTATGCAGGCTGCTGTAAAAAGCCCAGATGCAAATGTCTTTCTTTGGTAGTATTTATGTCTGAAAGCCTTCTGGCAAGAATCCTGCTTTTCCATTTCTTCTGCTACAGTTTCATCACCTTTGATGGCAGCAGCACTGCTTCCATTCTCTACTCTCAAGCAAACATGGGTGTGCAGTGCCCACGCTTCTCCCAAGTGAGCCTGGTTGATTCCCTTGCCACTTCCAATCCCACTTCAAGCTCACTAAAGGAGCCCCACTAAATCCTGAGCCAAGATCCTTTTTCCCTTTGAGGCAGATGTAGCCCATGTGCACCATCAAGCCTGGTGTCCTGTAGAGTGACCCACAGTCAAAGCCCCACACTCCTGCTGGGGACACCAGGGTGCCAGGGATTCACTTCTGGAACCTTCCTGTGTCTGGGTCACTGCAAGTGGGACAAGTAAATTCCACACGTGCCCCAGATCCATCAAGCAGTCATGCAGAGGCTCCTATGACCAATATCACTTTCCTTCCCCTCTGTATCTCACACAAGGAGCTTTCCGCTCCTTCACAGAATCACAGAAATTCTAGGCTGGAAGAGACCTTTAAGATCATCGAGTCCAACCCCTGTTCTAACACCTCAACTAGATCATGGCACCAAGTGCCACATCCAGTCTTTTTTTAAACTCTTCGAGGGATGGTGACTCTACCACCTCCCTGGGTAGATGATTCCAGTATTTGACCACTCTTTCTGTGAAATACTTCCTCCTTAATTCTAGCCTGTATCTCCCTTGGCGCAGCTTGAGACTGTGTCCTCTTGTTCTGTCTGTTGTTGCCTGGAGAAAGAGACCGACCCCCAGCTCACCACAGCCACCCTTCAGGAAGTTGAAGAGAGTGATAAGGTCACCCCTGAGTCTCCTTTTCTCCAGGCTGAACAACCCCAGCTCCCTCAGTTGTTTCTCATATGGCTTGTGTTCCAAGCCCCTCACCAGCCTCGTTGCTCTCCTTTGGACATGCTCAAGCATCTCAACGTCCCTCCTAAAGTGAGGGGCCCAGAACTGGACGCAATACTCCAGGTGAGGCCTCACCAGTGCTGAGTAGAGGGGAAGAATGACCTCCCTGCTCCTGCTGGCCACACCGTTCCTGATACTGGCCAGGATGCCATTGGCCTTCTTGGCCACCTGGGCACACTGCTGGCTCCTGTCCTTCATCCTCTTTGTGCTCATTGGGGAGGGACTGCCACATCTCCCATGACCTAAGTCACCATCTCAGGTCTCCTTGATGATCTCAGCACTGGACATCCCTCCTTCCCAGAACATCTTCCCTCTCTGCCCAGACCTTCCTGATTCAGGGCAGCATCCCAAATGAGCTCCTAGAGAAGTCTTTGCATGTCCCTCCTCACCAGCATGTCCTTATTCTGGTGCAGGAAAGCCTTGTGAATGGGCGCTGCTGGGAAAGCAGGCTGAGGCTGGCACAAACAGGTCCTGCACTGCAGTGCAAGTTTGTCAGAGCTCCTGTCACAGCCCCAGCCCTTCTCTCAGCTCTGTGCATTCTACCCCAACAGAAAAAGCCACAGGAGGCAAGAATTTACTGCTTTTGGAAACAGATTTATTTTTCAAAATCACAGAAACAATCATCATCCACTAATACAAAGTATCACTATCATCATCACTAAAAGTATCAGTATCGCTATCACTAAAATAAGCACTGTCCTCTAATACTAAGTATCGCTATCACAATCACTGTCACTATAAGAATCACTATCACTATCTATCACTATCACTATCTATCACTGTCACTATCACTATCACTAAAAGACTCCCTATTACGGTAACTACCTATCACTATCACTGAATGAATCACTCTATCACTATCATTACCATATACCACTATGAATATCCCTATCACTATCAATACCACTATCACTATCACTATCCCTATCACTACCATTATCACTAATCTTCATCTTCAAAAAGAAAATATTCCTGCTGGTAGTGGTTACAGGGGCACCACGAGGCTGTGGGCAGAGGAGACTCCAGGGAAATCCAGGGGTCCCGTGAAGTAGCCCCCTCAGCCAGAGCGCAGTAGGGACACATCGTCAGAGGTGACGGGTCTGTGCACATGTTTTTGTATAGCTGGGCCAGCTCAGCTGCAATGATCTCAGGAAACAGGCGGCAGCTGTCCCTGAACCCGTTGGCTTGGGGTCCCTCGCCGCTTCCTGGACCTTCTCCAGACTCAGTTTCATCTCTAAGTAGTCCACGGCTCTCCCAGGAAGAGTCCCAGTCCTGTCCTGATGCCTCTATGTCTTCCTGGGCTCTCCTGTAGAAGCACATTTCCAAGGAGACTCCTCATAGATAGGAATTTGGAGCACAGTTAAACTGCACTGCAGCGATTCCCACAGAGCTGCCTGGGCACTGCAGCATGGTGCAAACACTTCATTGCCAATGGCAGCAATGAATAACTCACATGTCCCTCTTCCGCAGCTGATACATGACGATGCACCCAATTACTGCTGCAAGGAGGAGCACAGCTGAGACTAAAAGAGATGCTAGGAGATACTTCTTGCTGGATTCCCACTGTCCAGCAGCTGACCCTGGCAGGAGAAAAAGACAATGTGAGAGACAATGTTTGTACTCTGTACTAGGGATAATCCCGCAGTGTGCTTCACACGCCCGAGAATTATTTTGTTCAGAGAATTTTTCCTCTGGCTCTGGTGTCTCAGCATCGGGGACCAAGAGGTTCTCATGGGGAAGAGCCCAGTGTGTGCCAGGGAGCAGCACTGCCGCTGTCTTTTCCTCTGGGCTGCAGGGCAGGGCTGTGTGCTGGGCAGCTGCAATTCATCCGTGGAGAGCACTGCAAGGATACAGCAGAAATGCTGCTCTTCTTCCAAGACAGCATCGCCCAAGCACTCACCGGAATATTCCTCAGGCTCAGCGGGTTTGCTGGTGTCCTGTATTGGTTGGCTTTCTTCATCTGAGCCTGGGACACTGTCATTTTCTTCTGTAGGGAGGGTCTCTGGCACAGTCTCAGAATCTGTCTCTGCACAAAACACATTGGACACTTTAACCAGAAGCCACTGCCCCTTACCACAAGCATGGTACCATGGCCTGGGAGTTCTGGCAAGTGGCAGTGAGGAGCCCGCTCTGGCCAAAGACAAGAGAAATCCATAGGCGAGTTTTCTGCCATGCAACATGAAATGCAGACCCAAACCACCCAAGACTTAATCAACCAAATGACCCACAGAAAGAATGCCTTCTGGTTCATATTCATACTTGAGGTCCAGTTTCAACCCAGGTCTCGCAGTTAACAGAATGGGATATACCAACCAGTTGGGGCTTCATCCAAGCCTGTCAGGAGCTCCTCTGCAACATCACGGAATCCTTCAGGGAATCCCTCAGGAAATGTGTCATAATTCTTCCCTATGTTAGAGTTATAAAATAATGTTCACCTATGGAGGTAAATTTCATACCACAGGGAAATACCACTGGGAAAAGGAGTGCTCATTCTTGTGTAAGCAGTAGAGACTGACTACTCATGCTTGAAGTACCAGCTTGGAATCATCACGGTATCTGCCTCTAGCTCAAGGTCTGAACGAGCGCTCTCTGTGTCCATAAATACAACGGAGCACGCACAAGAAGTTACCATCACGTTTACTCCTCTCATGGTCACACCTCAAGGCCTGGATGTGGAAGGTACTGACTGACAGGGCACACACAGGTGGTTCTGTAGTTTCACAGCTGCACAGGGGTCTGGCTGCCCTTGGGACACTGAGCTGGCAGCTCTCACATGAAGTGAAAAGCCATGGCGTGCCCACACGACCCCCTCCATCCCTGGAGCTAGGCCGGGAGGCTGGATGATGAGTGCTGAGTGATGATAACACCAGAGCTGAGTGATGGAGATGTGGCGCAGATGTTCTGGGCCTGAGCTGCCCCTTCCTATCGCGGGCCTGGGGTATACGTACAAATCAAAACGGGCCGGACTTCTGTGGAATGTGCCTTGAGCTGATTTGTTTTCCAGCATCACTCTCATTACATGGTTTTGAGAATGGGAAGATGCCATCAGTTCACATTCCAGGCAGCAGAAAAACAACCTAATGTTACAACTTTATAATTTTTTGGACCAATCACACACAGCAAAAGCATATTGATAGTAGTTCTATCTAACCACTCTAAGCACATGTATCTTTGGTTGAAACAATGTCTGGTTTTTTGGAATACAATAATTGCTTGTAAGCCTTAAAACACAAAGCACAGTGCCCCATTATTAAGCTTCAAACTTCCTAATACCTTGCTAGATAAACTTTTCTGTAGCTTAGAGAGTTATTCTAGGCAAGCGTTAATACAGAGACTATTGTTGTGTTTGTCCTTGCTTTTCTACTTTTTACATAATTTTTCTGCTGACCTATCTCATGGCAACTGTACAGCTCTAGTCGCAGTTCTGATGTCTCTGAGGCCTGCCTTTTGCAGCTTTCCCAAAATCCTCTGATATTGTGGATTCCCACAATTCTTCTTCTTGGTTCACTTAAAAAGAAACTTTTATAATGATGTTGTTTATTATTTGTGTTTCCTATGTTTATTATAATATTTCCGCTTATTACTTAAAGCATTTTTTTGCTTGCACTAAGCATTGCTGCATTACAACACAGCAGTTCAATGTTATGAAAATCTAGTCAGTTTAAAGGGCATAAATTATGCTTGGCATTTAGTTACAAGTTATGTTTGAAAACGTATTGTCGGCTCTGTGGTTTTAAATTAAAACTTTCTTCCATGTCTACACTTTCATTTAATATCTCTGTGAGATTTCGAGACCTCTCTGTGAATTCATTCCTTACTTCTTTTTCTTCTATGATAAAAAGTTCCTTGACGGTTTTCTCTATCATTTGTCGCACTCACAGAAGTCTCCAAGGTATTACTACTAATATAACTATTAAAACACTTAACACATAGAGACTTATCTTGCAACGTTCCTTCAGCTAAGGTACAAGTACATAGACTATTGTTCTGTTTCTCCTTGCTTTTCTACACCAAAAAATAATTTTTCTGCTGACCTATCTCATGGCTGATGCTTAGCTCTAATCACAGTTCTGCTGTCTCTGAGGCCAGCCTTTTGCAACTTTCCCGAAAACCTCTGATTTTTGTAGATTCCCACCTCCTCGCTCTTTAGGAACCTCTGCCCATGCTGCACCCTAAAGCAGCTGCAGCCTCTCATTCCTCCCCTGCTGTGTCTGCCCCACTGCCCACAGCGTGGTGGCCTCCTGGCTCAGCCAGCCCTAGTCCTGGCCCCGCTGCTGCCAGCCAGGGCTATGTGCTGGCCCCTGCCTGCCTACCTGCTGCCTGCCCAGCTGTTGGAGCACTCTGGGCATTCTGGGCTTGCAGGGCCAGGAGAAAGAGGAGCAGGAGGCAGTGCCTCAGGGCCATGATCCCCCCTGCTCGCAACACTCTGCTGCTGCTGCTGCTGCTGCTGCTGCTGCTGCTGCAGTATTGCCAAGAGTGAGCACTGAACAACAAAGTGGAGCTTTGGAAGCTCACATCAAAGAGAGCTCTGTGACCTCATGACATAGTGATGTCTCTGAACTCCCCAATGTATGCCCACATTGCCTGTGAATTCCTGGACCTCCCCTCTACTGAATTTCCTTATTTTGCATAAGAATATAGGGAGCAAAACGGAGAAAGGTTGATGTATTCTGGGAGGCAGCACTGTGCAGGGGAATGCAGAGGCACTCATGTCTTATTCCTCAGAAATCCTCATCAGAAGCCCTGTATGCAGGCTGCTGTAAAAAGCCCAGATGCAAATGTCTTTCTTTGGTAGTATTTATGTCTGAAAGCCTTCTGGCAAGAATCCTGCTTTTCCATTTCTTCTGCTACAGTTTCATCACCTTTGATGGCAGCAGCACTGCTTCCATCCTCCACTCTCACGCAAACATGGGTGTGCAGTGCCCACGCTTCTCCCAAGTGAGCCTGGCTGATTCCCTTTCCACTTCCAATCCTACTTGAAGCTCGCTAAAAGAGCCCTACTAAATCCTGAGCCAAGATCCTTTTTCCCTTTGAGGCTGATGTAGCCCACGTGCCAGCATCAGGCCTGGTGTCCTCTAGAGTAACTCACGGTCAAAGCCCCACCACACTCCTGCTGGGAACACCAGGGTGCCAGGGGTTCACCTCTAGAACCTTCCTGTGTCTGGGTCACTGCAAGTGGCACAAGTAAATACCACATGCACCCCAGATCCCTCAAGTTCTCATCCAGAGGCCCTGAGCTCCCTTCTTCTTGTCCCTGGACACCATGAGGTACTGCCATGGGACACACACAAATGTGCCGGCTGCTGCAGATTGCAGCTAACACGGGTGGCCTTTTAGCCAAACAGCTCTTGTGGGAAGGAAATATTCAGGACTTCTGTGTGCCAGGCACGCTATGTTCAGAATCTCTTGGAAAGCCTTAAAACAGCGCTGTTGGTATAATTGCCCCTGAAGCACCAGTTAAGGCCCAGGTGTTTAGAGCTGCAAGCACAGAGGCACTGCCAGATTACCACCCCTGGGGTGTCTCTCCAAGGCTCATAAGCAGTCTCCAGCCGACAAGCTGCAGAAACTCGGCCAATGCCGTGCTCTGGAATCAAGCAGAGATCGCTGCTCACCTTGAAGGCTGCAGCACACAATGAGCAGAGGGCCGTAGCAGGCTGCAGGGTGTCTTGGTCACATCTCCTAGCCAGAAGCCAGGCAGGCTGCCCAGCTGCCTCGGCGTTGGGTCTGAGCGCCATCGCGGACCCTCCATTCCTGCCCGAGGGGAGGCACCGATGAACACTGCCCTTCTTTGTTCCTAACTGGCCATACACGCAGTCTCTCCCTTAGCGCACTCCGCAGCATTGTGCTGCTCGGCGGCTCGTCAGCAGCTGTGGGAGCCGAGTCCCCAGAGCAGCTGTGGTGCTGCTGAAGCCGCCTGCGGCGTGTGGCACGGCACGGAGGCAGCGCTGCCCGCAGCCCGCGGCCTCCTTGGCCCGCGCTGCCGCCATTTCGCAGAGGGGCCGTGAGGAGCGGGCACGGGGCTGTGGGGCTGTGCCGGCCCCGCTCCCCGGGCCGCAGCTCCAGCTGCTCCCGCTGGCTCGGAGCGGCCCCGCTCCGGCCCGAGGGCCGAGGCGCCTGTCCCGGGCCCGACCGGCCGCTGTCGTGCCGCTGCAGGAGAGCTCCCCGCCGTGTCCCGGCTGCACAGAACGGCTGCCGGCGCAGTTCGCCTGGGAGCCTGAGCCGAGCGTGGCACAGGGGGCGGAGCCGAGAAATAGACACGGAACGGAGAGACAACTAGAGCAGGGAACGGGAACAGAGCTGCGGGAAGGGGCAGCGGGAAATAAAGGAAGAGCCGCAGAATCTGCAGGAGGGAGCAAAAGAGCAAAATCTGGGCTGGGGCAGGATGGAGATTCTTGAAGAAGCTTTGGAGGGACAGGAAGACAGAGACGGAGTAGGAGGGAAAAGGGATACAGAGAAAAAACAAGGGACTGGCATCTGGACAGAGTAACACACGAGGAGAAACCCAGGGGCATTCTTTTTGTTGCAGCCCATTGAACCCAGAGGGGTTTTCCTGCTGCAGTGGCATGTCAGCTCCCTCGAAGCAGCTGAGGCATTTAGAAATGGCACTGCAGAGCATGACCATGCATATATACGTCCCACAGCTCTCAGTTCACATGTGCATCTGCAGGACTGCAAGTGTGCATGTCCATATGAGAAGAGTTTGTGAGGCTTGGTTCAAGGGTTGAGGCACAGCTCTCTTCTGAAAAGAGCCTTGGGCAGCCCTCTCAGGAGGCGGGTATCTCAGAGGCTGCTGAGAGGCCCATGAGAGCCAGCCCAGAGGTGGAGCTGGAGCTGCTGTGGAGAGGAGAGGGACAAGGGTGAGGAGCTCTGTGGTTCCTCGTCACCACTCCAAAGGGAATAGCAGTGTCTTGGGACAGTCCTTACCGCCTGAGGCAGAAGTAGAAGAAACCCTCCAAAACCCCACAGGGTGCAGAGTTGCCTTCAAGCATCTCTCTGGCAATTGCTGCTGGCAATATCCTCCCCACACACTGCAGGCAACAGTCAGCCTCAGAGAGCTGGGCTGCGTTTCTTGGACAGCAGCTTTGCTGCACTCTCACCTCCAGCTTTGGCTGTAGATGGCCGAGCTGGAGCAGCCACGGGGAAAGGCCTGCAGGGCCACAGTGAATCTGAGCCGTGAGCCCAGGACAGCAGTTCCCTGGCGTGTTGGTTTCTTGCAGTTCCTCGCTTTCTGCATCTGAGACGGGCACTCGGTCAATTCTTTCCTTCTGGAAAGCCTCCTTGTTTACAATCCTACATTCCAGTCTTAACCTCCCTGAACCAAAAGTTAAGTCCCAAACCAGCAATTAAGGAGCCACACACCACCTGCAACTGCCACCCTCGCTCAAGCAAAACACCACAGCACGCTTCCTGTGTTTTGTTCCACCTTTGGCGTTCTTCCCATAGCGAGTGGGAAAAGACTGTCATTTTTATTATAATTGCTGTCTCTGTTATCAAAATACGTTTTAGTAATGTTCATGACTAAGATAACATTCCTTCCCCTCAGTATCTTGCAAAGCCTGGTTCCAGCTTTTTGGTCCTTCATCCTCTTTGAGCTCATTGGGGAGGGGACTGCCACATCTCCCATGACCTAAGTCACCGTCTCAGGTCTCCTTGATGTGCTGAACACAGGACAGCCATCCTTCCCACAACATCTTCCCTCTCTGCCCAGACCTTCCTGATTCGGGGCAACATCCCACATGAGCTCCTAGAGAAGGTTTTGCATGTCCCTCCTCACCAGCATGTCCTTATTCTGGTGCAGGAAAGCCTTGTGAATGGGCGCTGCTGGGAAAGCAGGCTGAGGCTGGCACAAACAGGACCTGCACTGCAGTGGTAGTTTCTCAGAGTTCCTGTCCCACCCCCAGCCCTGCTCCAATCTCCCTGCATTCTACCCCAACAGAAACAGCCACAACACGCAAGAATTTACTGCTTTTGGAAACAGATTTATTTTTCAAAGTCACAGAAACAATCATCATCCACTAATACAAAATATCACTACCATCATCACTAAAAGTATCACTATCGCTATCACTACAATAAGTACGGTCCTCTTATACTAAGTATCGCTATCACAATCACAGTCACTAAAAGAATCACTATCACTATCTATCACTATCACTATCTATCACTGTCACTATCACTATCATTAAAAGCATCCCTATTACTATAACTATCTATCAGTATCACTGAAAGGATCACTCTATCACTACCACTACCACTATGCCTATCACTACCACTACCACTATCACTAATCTTCATCTTCAAAAAGAAAATATTCCTGCTGGTACTGGTGGCAGGCGCACCACGAGGCTGTGGGCAGAGGAGACTCCAGGGAAACCCAGTGGTCCCGTGAAGTAGCCCCCTCAGCCAGAGCACAGTTGGGACACGTAGTCTGAGGTGACGGGTCTGCTTGCATGGTCTTGTACAGCTGGGCCAGCTCTGCTGCAAAGATCTCAGGAAACAGGCGGCAGCTATCCCTGAACCCGTTAGCCTGGGGTCCCTCGCCGCTTCCTGGACCTTCTCCAGACTCAGTTTCATCTCTAAGCAGGCCACGGCTCTCCCAGGAAGAGTCCCAGTCCTGTCCTGATGCCTCTATGTCTTCCTGGGCTCTCCTGTAGAAACAGATTTCCAAGGAGAGTCCTCATAGATAGGAATTTGGAGCACAGTTAAACCGCACTGCAGCGATTTCCACAGAGCTGCCTGGGCACTGCAGCATGGTGCAAACACTTCATTGCCAATGGCAGCAATGAATAACTCACATGTCCCTCTTCCGCAGCTGATACATGACGATGCACCCAATTACTGCTGCAAGGAGCAGCACAGCCGAGACCGCAAGAGATGCTAGCAGGTACTTCTTGCTGGATTCCCACTGTCCAGCAGCTGACCCTGACAGGAGAAAAGACAATGTGAGAGACAATGTTTGCACTCTGCACTAGGCATAATTCCACAGTCTGCTTCACATGCCTGAGGATTATTTTGTTCAGAGAATTTTTCCTCTGGCTCTGGTGTCTCAGCATCAGGGACCAAGAGGTTCTCATGGGGAAGAGCCCAGTGTGTGCCAGGGAGCAGCACTGCCCCCGTCTTTTCCTCTGGGCTGTAGGGCAGGGCTGTGTGCTGGGCAGCTGCAATTCATCCATGGAGAGCACTGCAGGGATACAGCAGAAATGCTGCTCTTCTTCCAAGACAGCATAGCCCAAGCACTCGCCGGAATATTCCTCAGGCTCAGCAAGAGAGCTGGTGTCCCGTATTACTTCTCTTTCTTCGTGTGAGCTTGGCACACTGTTACTTTCTTCCATAGGGAGTATACTTTCTATACTCTCTACACAAAACACATTGGACACTTTAACCAGAAGCCACTGCCCCTTACCACAAGCATGGTACCATGGCCTGGGAATTCTGGCAAGTGGCAGTGAGGAGCCTGCTGTGCCCAAAGACAAGAGGAATCCATAGCCAAGTTTTCTGCCATGCAACATGAAATGCAGACCCAAACCACCCAAAACTTAATCAACCAAATGACCCAGAGAAAGAATGCCTTCTGGTTCATACTCATACTTGAGGTCCAGCTTCAACCCATCCCTGAGCCTAAGGATGGGCAGGGGCAGCCAAGACTGCGTGGGATATCATTTCTGCCTCCGTGCTGTGCTGAGTGTTAGGTGAAAACAAATTCAGCAGAGGCCTTTTGCCAGCCTCTGGCTGCCAATGTCTGCACACAGCAGCTCTGGCCAGTAATGGTACATCTGTATCAGCAGCTGGAGATGCCCCTGGCAATCATCTGGAAGCACAGCTGTGAGAAGATGCTGTGCTGGACTTTTTCTATGGCTCACTCCAGGAGGTGTGAAATGGGGTGTCCCTGCAGCAAGACTGACTGAGCGCTTCTGGCTATGCAGGATTTAGAACATGCCCAGAGGAAAGAAATTCTCTGTATCCCAGGTCTCAGGGTTAACAGAATGGGATATACCAACCAGATGGGGCTTCTTCCAAGGCTGTCAGGAGCTCCTCTGCAACATCAGGGAATCCTTCAGGAACTGTGTCATAATTCTTCCCTAGTTTGATTTATAAAAGAAAGTTACGCTTATGCAGGTGAATTTCTCATGAGTACGACAGGGAAAAGGAGTGCTCATTCTTGTGAAGGCAGTAGAGACTGACTACTCACGCTTGAGGTTCCAGCTTGGAATCATCACGGTATCTGCCTCTAGCTCAGGGTCTGAAAGAGCACTCTCTGTGTCCATAACTACAACGAAGCACACACAAGAAGTTAGCATCACATTTACTCCTCTCATGGTCACACCTCAAGGCCTGGATGTGGAAGGTACTGACTGACAGGGCACACACAGGTGGTTCTGTATTCTCACAGCTGCACAGGGGTCTGGCAGCTGAGCTGGCAGCTCTCACATGAAGTGAAAAGCCATGGTGTGCCCACACGACCCCCTCCAGCCCCGGAGCCAGGCCTGGAGGCTGGATAACGAGTGCTGAGTGATGATAACACCAGAGCTGAGTGATGGAGATGTGGCGCAGATGTTCTGGGCCTGAGCTGCCCCTTCCTATCGCGGGCCTGGGGTATACGTACAAATCAAAACGGGCCGGACTTCTGTGGAATGTGCCTTGAGCTGATTTATTTTCCAGCATCACTCTCATTACATGGTTTTGAGAATGGGAAGATGCCATCAGTTCACATTCCAGGCAGCAGACAAAGAACCTAGTGTTACAACTTACTTTATAACTTTTTGGACCAATCACACACAGCAAAAGCATATTGACAGTTGTTCTATCTTAGCACTATAAGCACATGTACCTTTGGTTGAAACAATGTCTGCTTTTTTCGAATACAATAACTGCTTGTAAGCCTTAAAACACAAAGCACAGAGCCCCATTATTAACCTTCAAACTTCCTAATACCTTGCTAGATAAACTTTTCTGTAGTTTGGGGAGTTATTCTAGACAAGCCTTAATACACAGACCATTGTTCTATTTATCCTTGCTTTTCTACTTTTTAAATAATTTTTCTGCTGACCTATCTCATGGCAACTGCACAGCTCTAATCCCAATTCTGCTGTCTCTGAGGCCTGCCTTTTGCAGCTTTCCCAAAATCCTCTGATATTGTGGATTCCCATAATTCTCCTTCTTGGTTCACTTAAAAAGGAACTTTTATAATCGTAATAGTTATGATTTGTGTTTCGTATCTTTATTATAATATTTCTGCTTATTACTTACTTAAAGCATTTTTTTGCTTGCACTAGGCATTGCTACAACACAGCAATTTAATGTTGTGAAAATCTAGTCAGTTTAAAAGGCATAAATTATGCTTGACAATAGTTACAAGCTACGTTTGAAAAAGTATTGTCGGCTTTATGGTTTTAATTTAAAACTTTCTTCCATGTCTATACTTTCATTTAATATCTCCGTGAGATTTCGAGAACTCTCTGTGAATCCATTTCTTACATTTTTTTTTCTTCTATGATAAAAAAGTTCCTTGATAGCTTTGTCTATCATTTGTCGCACACACGGAAGTGTTCAAGGTATTACTGCTATTGTAACTATTAAAACACTTAACACATAGAGACTTATCTTGCAACGTTCCTTCAGCTAAGGTACAAATACACCGACTATTGTTGTGTTTCTCCTTGCTTTTCTACACTAAAAATAATTTTTCTGCTGACCTATCTCATGGCTGCTGCTTAGCTCTAATCACAGTTCTGCTGTCTCTGAGGCCAGCCTTTTGCAACTTTCCCGAAACCCTCTGATTTCTGTAGATTCCCACACCTTCCCACCTCCGGGCTCTTTAGGAACCTCTGCCCATGCTGCACCCTAAAGCAGCTGCAGCCCCTCACTCCTCCCCTGCTGTGTCTGCCCCACTGCCCACAGCGTGGTGGCCTCCTGGCTCAGCCAGCCCTAGTCCTGGCCCCGCTGCTGCCAGCCAGGGCTATGTGCTGGCCCCTGCCTGCCTACCTGCTGCCTGCCCAGCTGTTGGAGCACTCTGGGCATTCTGGGCTTGCAGGGCCAGGAGAAAGAGGAGCAGGAGGCAGTGCCTCAGGGCCATGATCCCCCCTGCTCGCAACACTCTGCTGCTGCTGCTGCGGCTGCTGCTGCTGCTGCTGCTGCTGCTGCTGCTGCTGCTGCAGTATTGCCAAGAGTGAGCACTGAACAACAAAGTGGAGCTTTGGAAGCTCACATCAAAGAGAGCTCTGTGACCTCATGACATAGTGATGTCTCTGAACTCCCCAATGTATGCCCACATTGCCTGTGAATTCCTGGACCTCCCCTCTACTGAATTTCCTTATTTTGCATAAGAATATAGGGAGCAAAACGGAGAAAGGTTGATGTATTCTGGGAGGCAGCACTGTGCAGGGGAATGCAGAGGCACTCATGTCTTATTCCTCAGAAATCCTCATCAGAAGCCCTGTATGCAGGCTGCTGTAAAAAGCCCAGATGCAAATGTCTTTCTTTGGTAGTATTTATGTCTGAAAGCCTTCTGGCAAGAATCCTGCTTTTCCATTTCTTCTGCTACAGTTTCATCACCTTTGATGGCAGCAGCACTGCTTCCATTCTCTACTCTCAAGCAAACATGGGTGTGCAGTGCCCACGCTTCTCCCAAGTGAGCCTGGTTGATTCCCTTGCCACTTCCAATCCCACTTCAAGCTCACTAAAGGAGCCCCACTAAATCCTGAGCCAAGATCCTTTTTCCCTTTGAGGCAGATGTAGCCCATGTGCACCATCAAGCCTGGTGTCCTGTAGAGTGACCCACAGTCAAAGCCCCACACTCCTACTGGGGACACCAGGGTGCCAGGGATTCACTTCTGGAACCTTCCTGTGTCTGGGTCACTGCAAGTGGGACAAGTAAATTCCACACGTGCCCCAGATCCATCAAGCAGTCATGCAGAGGCTCCTATGACCAATATCACTTTCCTTCCCCTCTGTATCTCACACAAGGAGCTTTCCGCTCCTTCACAGAATCACAGAAATTCTAGGCTGGAAGAGACCTTTAAGATCATCGAGTCCAACCCCTGTTCTAACACCTCAACTAGATCATGGCACCAAGTGCCACATCCAGTCTTTTTTTAAACTCTTCGAGGGATGGTGACTCTACCACCTCCCTGGGTAGATGATTCCAGTATTTGACCACTCTTTCTGTGAAATACTTCCTCCTTAATTCTAGCCTGTATCTCCCTTGGCGCAGCTTGAGACTGTGTCCTCTTGTTCTGTCTGTTGTTGCCTGGAGAAAGAGACCGACCCCCAGCTCACCACAGCCACCCTTCAGGAAGTTGAAGAGAGTGATAAGGTCACCCCTGAGTCTCCTTTTCTCCAGGCTGAACAACCCCAGCTCCCTCAGTTGTTTCTCATATGGCTTGTGTTCCAAGCCCCTCACCAGCCTCGTTGCTCTCCTTTGGACATGCTCAAGCATCTCAACGTCCCTCCTAAAGTGAGGGGCCCAGAACTGGACACAATACTCCAGGTGAGGCCTCACCAGTGCTGAGTAGAGGGGAAGAATGACCTCCCTGCTCCTGCTGGCCACACCGTTCCTGATACTGGCCAGGATGCCATTGGCCTTCTTGGCCACCTGGGCACACTGCTGGCTCCTGTCCTTCATCCTCTTTGTGCTCATTGGGGAGGGACTGCCACATCTCCCATAACCTAAGTCACCATCTCAGGTCTCCTTGATGATCTCAGCACTGGACATCCCTCCTTCCCAGAACATCTTCCCTCTCTGCCCAGACCTTCCTGATTCAGGGCAGCATCCCAAATGAGCTCCTAGAGAAGTCTTTGCATGTCCCTCCTCACCAGCATGTCCTTATTCTGGTGCAGGAAAGCCTTGTGAATGGGCGCTGCTGGGAAAGCAGGCTGAGGCTGGCACAAACAGGTCCTGCACTGCAATGCAAGTTTCTCAAAGCTCCTGTCACAGTCTCAGCTCTGCTCCCAGCTCTGGGCATTCTAACCCTGCGACCACACGGCAGATGACAGATATCAGCACAACCAAATGAAACAGAAGAAGCCTTCTATGTGGGGTTCCAACTGCTGTCTTTAACAGAGAGGCCTAAGAGTCCCAGGACAGAGAAAAAGCCCTGAGCAGGGGAGGGCCCAGGGTACAAAACTGACTAGGAGTAGGTGGGGTAAAGCAACTGGGGAACCCATGAGTAAAGGGATAAGGGGAGGTACAGAGGTGGAGGGAATGGATAACAACCAATGGGGAAGTGGAGGAGGCCTACATGAACCAATAAGGAAGTAGGGAACAGTGAACATTTTGGAACTGGGAAAGGGACTATGAGTGATGTCACAACAGCAATTAGCATACAAAGAACTGTGGGAAAAGACTTTGAGTTGTCACTCTAACTTAAAGTGTTGGATCATCCCAGGGTATTTCTGTCGCTCCTTCCTCCACATGAGATACTACATACCCCAACAGAAACAACTGCAACAGGCAAGAACTTACTGCTCTGTAAATCTATTTATTTATATATTACCACTGAAATAGGTATCATTTTCTAGTAACAAAAAATATTCCAGTTGGTACAGGTAACATTTACATCAGGATGGTGCGGGCCGAGATGATTCCAAAGAAATCCAGTTGTCCTGTGAAGAGGCACTCTCAGCCATGGGAGCGATGGATTGAGGTGAGGGATCTTCCCCTAGGTGCATGTACAGCTGGCTGAGCTCTGCTGCAAAGGTTAGAGAAGAGTCCTCACAGATATTGATTAAGAGCACAGTTAAAGAAAGAATTGCAGTGTAGCAGTTTCTATGGAGCACTGCTATGGGCTCCCTTGGCACTCCAGCATAGTTTCAATAGCTTACTATCCAGAGAAGAAAAAAGTAACTCAATGGAAAGCCAGCTCACTTGCGTCTGCTCCGGCAATGTGACATGACTATGGCAATCTGCATGCCAAGCAGCAGTCCAACCAAGGCTAAAGCAATCCCTAGATATATATAGTTCTTGCTCAGCTCACAGATTCCAGCAGTCTCAACTTTTTGCCTGACAGATGACCCTGGCAGGAGAAAAGACAATGTGAGAGACAATGTTTGTACTCAACACTAGGGATAATCCCACAGCATGCTTCAGATGTCCGAGGATTATTGTCTTCAGAGATCTCTTCCTCCAGGTCTGGTGTCTCTGCATCAGGGACCAAGAGGGATCCCATAAACATCTCATGGGGAAGAGCCCAGTGTATGCCAGGGAGCAGCACTGCCCTTCTTCTCCTCTGGGCTAAAGGCCAGGGCTGTGTGCTGGGCAGCTGCAATTCATCCATGGAGAGCACTACAGGGATACAGCAGAAATGCTCCTATTTCCTTAAGCAAGTATCTCCCAAGCACTCACTTGCTGAATGTCCCTGAGGCTGACCAGATATGCTAGTGTCTTGTATTGCCTCTAGTTCTTCATCTGAGCTTGGTATGCTGTCATTTTCTTCCACAGGAAAGGTCTCTGGCACAGTCATGGAATCTGTCTCTACAAAAACAATGGGAACTTTAACCAGAAGCCACTGCCCCTTACCACAAGCATGGTACTATGTCCTCTGGGCATTCTGGCAAGTGGCAGTGAGGAGCCCACTGTCCCAAAAGACAAGAGGAATCAACAGATGGATTTTCTGTAATGCAACAAGAAATGAAGACCCAAACCACACAAGACTTCATTAACCAAATGACCCACAGAGAGAATGCCTTCGCTTTCATACTTATACTTGCGGTCCAGCTTCAACCCATCCCTGAGCCTGAGGTTGGGCAAGGGCAGCCAAGACTGCGTGGGATATCATTTCTGCCTCAATGATGTGCTGAGTGTTAGGTGAAAACAAATTCAGCAGAGGTCTTTTGCCAACATATGGCTGCCAATGTCTGCACACAGCAGCTCTGGCCAGTAATGGTACATCTGCAGCAGCAGCTGGAGATGCCCCTGGCAATCATCTGGAAGCACAGCTGTGAGGAGATGCTGTGCTGGACCTTTTCTATGGCTCATTCCAGGAGGTGTGAAATGGGGTGTCCCTGCAGCAAGACTCTGATGGAGCAGTTCTGGTTATTCAGGTTTTAGGACATCCCTACAGGAATGAAAAGCTTTGCATCCCAGTTCGCAAGGTTAACTGAATGGGATGTACCAACCCGATGGTGCTTCATCCATGGCTGTCAGGAGCTCCTCTGCTCCTGACAGAGGAGGGAATCCTTCAGGGAATCCTCCAGGAAATCCTTCAGGGAATCCTTCAGGAACCGTGTCATAATCCTTCCCTAAGTTAGATTTATAAAAGGATATTACACCTATGAATGTGTATTACTCATGAATAACAGGGGAAAGGAGTGCTCATTCTTGTAAAGGCAGTAGAGACTGATTACTCACACTTGAGGTACAAAATTGGAATCAGCACAGTATCTGCCTCCAGCTCAGGGGCTGAAAGAGGACTCTCTGGGTCCACAACTACAACCAAGCACACACAAGAAGTTAGCATCACATTGACTCCTCTCATGGTCACACCTCAAGGCCTGGATGTGGAATGTACTGACAGGGCACACACAGGTGGTTCTGTATTCTCACAGCTGCACAGGGGTCTGGCTGCCCTTGGGACACTGAGCTGGCAGCTCTCACATGAAGTGAAAATCCATGGCGTGCCCACACGACCTGTGGCTAGGTCAACCCTGGAGCCAGGCCGGGAGGCTGGATTACCAGAGGTGAGCGATAGACAACCAGAGCTGAATGACGCATAAGCGGCTGCCAGGGACGAATAACCAGTGCTAGTGATGGAGAACCGGTGCTGAGGTTCTGGGCTCGAACTGCCCCTTCCCACCTCTGTGCTCTTCAGGAACCTCTGTCCATGCTGCACCCTAAAGCAGCTGCAGCCCCTCACTCCTCCCCTGCTGTGTCTGCCCCACTGCCCACAGCGTGGTGGCCTCCTGGCTCAGCCAGCCCTAGTCCTGGCCCCGCTGCTGCCAGCCAGGGCTATGTGCTGGCCCCTGCCTGCCTACCTGCTGCCTGCCCAGCTGTTGGAGCACTCTGGGCATTCTGGGCTTGCAGGGCCAGGAGAAAGAGGAGCAGGAGGCAGTGCCTCAGGGCCATGATCCCCCCTGCTTGCAACACTCTGCTGCTGCTGCTGCTGCAGTGTTGCCGAGAGTGAGCACTGAACAACAAGGAGGAGTTTTGGAACCTCGCATCAAAGAGAGCTCTGTGACCTCATGACATAGTGATGTCTCTGAACTCCCCAATGTATGCCCACATTGCCTGTGAATTCCTGGACCTCCGCTCTACTGAATTTCCTTATTTTGCATAGGAATATAAGGAGCAAAACGGAGAAAGGTCGATGTATTCTGGGAGGCAGCACTGTGCAGGGGAATGCAGAGGCACTCATGTCGTATTCCTCAGACATCCCCATCTGAAGCCCTGTATGCAGGCTGCTGTAAAAAGCCCAGATGCAAATGTCTTTCTTTGGTAGTAATTATATCTGACAGCCTTCTGGCAAGAAACCTGCTTTTCCATTTCTTCTGCTACAGTTTCATCACCTTTGATGGCAGCACTGCTTCCATCCTCCACTCTCACGCAAACATGGGTGTGCAGTGCCCACGCTTCTCCCAAGTGAGCCTGGCTGATTCCCTTTCCACTTCCAATCCTACTTGAAGCTCGCTAAAAGAGCCCTACTAAATCCTGAGCCAAGATCCTTTTTCCCTTTGAGGCTGATGTAGCCCACGTGCCAGCATCAGGCCTGGTGTCCTCTAGAGTAACTCACGGTCAAAGCCCCACCACACTCCTGCTGGGAACACCAGGGTGCCAGGGGTTCACCTCTAGAACCTTCCTGTGTCTGGGTCACTGCAAGTGGCACAAGTAAATACCACATGCACCCCAGATCCCTCAAGTTCTCATCCAGAGGCCCTGAGCTCCCTTCTTCTTGTCCCTGGACACCATGAGGTACTGCCATGGGACACACACATATGTGCCGGCTGCTGCAGATTGCAGCTAACACGGGTGGCCTTTTAGCCAAACAGCTCTTGTGGGAAGGAAATATTCAGGACTTCTGTGTGCCAGGCACGCTATGTTCAGAATCTCTTGGAAAGCCTTAAAACAGCGCCGTTGGTATCATTGCCCCTGAAGCACCAGTTAAGGCCCAGTTGTTTAGAGCTGCAAGCACAGAGGCACTGCCAGATTACCACCCCTGGGGTGTCTCTCCAAGGCTCATAAGCAGTCTCCAGCCGACAAGCTGCAGAAACTCGGCCAATGCCGTGCTCTGGAATCAAGCAGAGATCGCTGCTCACCTTGAAGGCTGCAGCACACAATGAGCAGAGGGCCGTAGCAGGCTGCAGGGTGTCTTGGTCACATCTCCTAGCCAGAAGCCAGGCAGGCTGCCCAGCTGCCTCGGCGTTGGGTCTGAGCGCCATCGCGGACCCTCCATTCCTGCCCGAGGGGAGGCACCGATGAACACTGCCCTTCTTTGTTCCTAACTGGCCATACACGCAGTCTCTCCCTTAGCGCACTCCGCAGCATTGTGCTGCTCGGCGGCTCGTCAGCAGCTGTGGGAGCCGAGTCCCCAGAGCAGCTGTGGTGCTGCTGAAGCCGCCTGCGGCGTGTGGCACGGCACGGAGGCAGCGCTGCCCGCAGCCCGCGGCCTCCTTGGCCCGCGCTGCCGCCATTTCGCAGAGGGGCCGTGAGGAGCGGGCACGGGGCTGTGGGGCTGTGCCGGCCCCGCTCCCCGGGCCGCAGCTCCAGCTGCTCCCGCTGGCTCGGAGCGGCCCCGCTCCGGCCCGAGGGCCGAGGCGCCTGTCCCGGGCCCGACCGGCCGCTGTCGTGCCGCTGCAGGAGAGCTCCCCGCCGTGTCCCGGCTGCACAGAACGGCTGCCGGCGCAGTTCGCCTGGGAGCCTGAGCCGAGCGTGGCACAGGGGGCGGAGCCGAGAAATAGACACGGAACGGAGAGACAACTAGAGCAGGGAACGGGAACAGAGCTGCGGGAAGGGGCAGCGGGAAATAAAGGAAGAGCCGCAGAATCTGCAGGAGGGAGCAAAAGAGCAAAATCTGGGCTGGGGCAGGATGGAGATTCTTGAAGAAGCTTTGGAGGGACAGGAAGACAGAGACGGAGTAGGAGGGAAAAGGGATACAGAGAAAAAACAAGGGACTGGCATCTGGACAGAGTAACACACGAGGAGAAACCCAGGGGCATTCTTTTTGTTGCAGCCCATTGAACCCAGAGGGGTTTTCCTGCTGCAGTGGCATGTCAGCTCCCTCGAAGCAGCTGAGGCATTTAGAAATGGCACTGCAGAGCATGACCATGCATATATACGTCCCACAGCTCTCAGTTCACATGTGCATCTGCAGGACTGCAAGTGTGCATGTCCATATGAGAAGAGTTTGTGAGGCTTGGTTCAAGGGTTGAGGCACAGCTCTCTTCTGAAAAGAGCCTTGGGCAGCCCTCTCAGGAGGCGGGTATCTCAGAGGCTGCTGAGAGGCCCATGAGAGCCAGCCCAGAGGTGGAGCTGGAGCTGCTGTGGAGAGGAGAGGGACAAGGGTGAGGAGCTCTGTGGTTCCTCGTCACCACTCCAAAGGGAATAGCAGTGTCTTGGGACAGTCCTTACCGCCTGAGGCAGAAGTAGAAGAAACCCTCCAAAACCCCACAGGGTGCAGAGTTGCCTTCAAGCATCTCTCTGGCAATTGCTGCTGGCAATATCCTCCCCACACACTGCAGGCAACAGTCAGCCTCAGAGAGCTGGGCTGCGTTTCTTGGACAGCAGCTTTGCTGCACTCTCACCTCCAGCTTTGGCTGTAGATGGCCGAGCTGGAGCAGCCACGGGGAAAGGCCTGCAGGGCCACAGTGAATCTGAGCCGTGAGCCCAGGACAGCAGTTCCCTGGCGTGTTGGTTTCTTGCAGTTCCTCGCTTTCTGCATCTGAGACGGGCACTCGGTCAATTCTTTCCTTCTGGAAAGCCTCCTTGTTTACAATCCTACATTCCAGTCTTAACCTCCCTGAACCAAAAGTTAAGTCCCAAACCAGCAATTAAGGAGCCACACACCACCTGCAACTGCCACCCTCGCTCAAGCAAAACACCACAGCACGCTTCCTGTGTTTTGTTCCACCTTTGGCGTTCTTCCCATAGCGAGTGGGAAAAGACTGTCATTTTTATTATAATTGCTGTCTCTGTTATCAAAATACGTTTTAGTAATGTTCATGACTAAGATAACATTCCTTCCCCTCAGTATCTTGCAAAGCCTGGTTCCAGCTTTTTGGTCCTTCATCCTCTTTGAGCTCATTGGGGAGGGGACTGCCACATCTCCCATGACCTAAGTCACCGTCTCAGGTCTCCTTGATGTGCTGAACACAGGACAGCCATCCTTCCCACAACATCTTCCCTCTCTGCCCAGACCTTCCTGATTCGGGGCAACATCCCACATGAGCTCCTAGAGAAGGTTTTGCATGTCCCTCCTCACCAGCATGTCCTTATTCTGGTGCAGGAAAGCCTTGTGAATGGGCGCTGCTGGGAAAGCAGGCTGAGGCTGGCACAAACAGGACCTGCACTGCAGTGGTAGTTTCTCAGAGTTCCTGTCCCACCCCCAGCCCTGCTCCAATCTCCCTGCATTCTACCCCAACAGAAACAGCCACAACACGCAAGAATTTACTGCTTTTGGAAACAGATTTATTTTTCAAAGTCACAGAAACAATCATCATCCACTAATACAAAATATCACTACCATCATCACTAAAAGTATCACTATCGCTATCACTACAATAAGTACGGTCCTCTTATACTAAGTATCGCTATCACAATCACCGTCACTAAAAGAATCACTATCACTATCTATCACTATCACTATCTATCACTGTCACTATCACTATCATTAAAAGCATCCCTATTACTATAACTATCTATCAGTATCACTGAAAGGATCACTCTATCACTACCACTACCACTATGCCTATCACTACCACTACCACTATCACTAATCTTCATCTTCAAACATAAAATATTCCTGCTGGTACTGGTGGCAGGCGCACCACGAGGCTGTGGGCAGAGGAGACTCCAGGGAAACCCAGTGGTCCCGTGAAGTAGCCCTCTCAGCCAGAGCACAGCTGGGCACGTGGTCTGAGGTGACGGGTCTGCTTGCATGGTCTTGTACAGCTGGGCCAGCTCTGCTGCAAAGATCTCAGGAAACAGGCGGCAGCTGTCCCTGAACCCGTTAGCCTGGGGTCCCTTGCCGCTTCCTGGACCTTCTCCAGACTCAGTTTCATCTCTAAGCAGGCCACGGCTCTCCCAGGAAGAGTCCCAGTCCTGTCCTGATGCCTCTATGTCTTCCTGGGCTCTCCTGTAGAAACACATTTCCAAGGAGACTCCTCATAGATAGGAATTTGGAGCACAGTTAAACTGCACTGCAGCGATTCCCACAGAGCTGCCTGGGCACTGCAGCATGGTGCAAACACTTCATTGCCAATGGCAGCAATGAATAACTCACATGTCCCTCTTCTGCAGCTGATACATGACGATGCACCCAATTACTGCTGCAAGGAGGAGCACAGCTGAGACTAAAAGAGATGCTAGGAGGTACTTCTTGTTGAATTCCCACTGTCCAGCAGCTGACCCTGACAGGAGAAAAAGACAATGTGAGAGACAATGTTTGTACTCTGTACTAGGGATAATCCCGCAGTGTGCTTCACACGCCCGAGAATTATTTTGTTCAGAGAATTTTTCCTCTGGCTCTGGTGTCTCAGCATCGGGGACCAAGAGGTTCTCATGGGGAAGAGCCCAGTGTGTGCCAGGGAGCAGCACTGCCGCTGTCTTTTCCTCTGGGCTGCAGGGCAGGGCTGTGTGCTGGGCAGCTGCACTTCATCCGTGGAGAGCACTGCAGGGACACAGCAGAAATGCTGCTCTTCTTCCAAGACAGCATCGCCCAAGCACTCACCGGAATATTCCTCAGGCTCAGCGGGTTTGCTGGTGTCCTGTATTGGTTGGCTTTCTTCATCTGAGCCTGGGACACTGTCATTTTCTTCTGTAGGGAGGGTCTCTGGCACAGTCTCAGAATCTGTCTCTGCACAAAACACATTGGACACTTTAACCAGAAGCCACTGCCCCTTACCACAAGCATGGTACCATGGCCTGGGAATTCTGGCAAGTGGCAGTGAGGAGCCCGCTCTGGCCAAAGACAAGAGGAATCCATAGGCGAGTTTTCTGCCATGCAACATGAAATGCAGACCCAAACCACCCAAGACTTAATCAACCAAATGACCCACAGAAAAATGCCTTCTGGTTCATATTCATACTTGAGGTCCAGTTTCAACCCAGGTCTTGCAGTTAACAGAATGGGATATACCAACCAGATGGGGCTTCATCCAAGCCTGTCAGGAGCTCCTCTGCAACATCAGGGAATCCTTCAGGGAATCCCTCAGGAAATGTGTCATAATTCTTCCCTATGTTAGAGTTATAAAATAATGTTCACCTGTGGAGGTAAATTTCATACCACAGGGAAATACTACTGGGAAAAGGAGTGCTCATTCTTGTGTAAGCAGTAGAGACTGACTACTCACGCTTGAAGTACCAGCTTGGAATCATCACGGTATCTGCCTCTAGCTCAGGGTCTGAACGAGCGCTCTCTGTGTCCATAACTACAACGGAGCACGCACAAGAAGTTACCATCACGTTTACTCCTCTCATGGTCACACCTCAAGGCCTGGATGTGGAAGGTACTGACTGACAGGGCACACACAGGTGGTTCTGTATTCTCACAGCTGCAAAGGGGTCTGGCTGCCCTTGGGACACTGAGCTGGCAGCTCTCACATGAAGTGAAAAGCCATGGCGTGCCCACACGACTCCCTCCATCCCTGGAGCTAGGCCGGGAGGCTGGATAATGAGTGCTGAGTGATGATAACACCAGAGCTGAGTGATGGAGATGTGGCGCAGATGTTCTGGGCCTGAGCTGCCCCTTCCTATCGCGGGCCTGGGGTATACGTACAAATCAAAACGGGCCGGACTTCTGTGGAATGTGCCTTGAGCTGATTTATTTTCCAGCATCACTCTCATTACATGGTTTTGAGAATGGGAAGATGCCATCAGTTCACATTCCAGGCAGCAGAAAAACAACCTAATGTTACAACTTACTTTATAATTTTTTGGACCAATCACACACAGCAAAAGCATATTGATAGTAGTTCTATCTAACACACTCTAAGTGTACAGCTAAGTGTAAGCTGTACACTCTAACTGTACAGCTCTAGTCGCAGTTCTGATGTCTCTGAGGCCTGCCTTTTGCAGCTTTCCCAAAATCCTCTGATATTGTGGATTCCCACAATTCTTCTTCTTGGTTCACTTAAAAAGAAACTTTTATAATGATGTTGTTTATTATTTGTGTTTCCTATGTTTATTATAATATTTCCGCTTATTACTTAAAGCATTTTTTTGCTTGCACTAAGCATTGCTGCATTACAACACAGCAGTTCAATGTTATGAAAATCTAGTCAGTTTAAAGGGCATAAATTATGCTTGGCAATAGTTACAAGTTATGTTTGAAAACGTATTGTCGGCTCTGTGGTTTTAAATTAAAACTTTCTTCCATGTCTACACTTTCATTTAATATCTCCGTGAGATTTCGAGACCTCTCTGTGAATTCATTCCTTACTTCTTTTTCTTCTATGATAAAAAGTTCCTTGACGGTTTTCTCTATCATTTGTCGCACTCACAGAAGTCTCCAAGGTATTACTACTAATATAACTATTAAAACACTTAACACATAGAGACTTATCTTGCAACGTTCCTTCAGCTAAGGTACAAGTACATAGACTATTGTTCTGTTTCTCCTTGCTTTTCTACACCAAAAAATAATTTTTCTGCTGACCTATCTCATGGCTGATGCTTAGCTCTAATCACAGTTCTGCTGTCTCTGAGGCCAGCCTTTTGCAACTTTCCCGAAAACCTCTGATTTTTGTAGATTCCCACCTCCTTCCCACCTCCTCGCTCTCTAGGAACTTCTGCCCATGCTGCACCCTAAAGCAGCTACAGCCTCTCATTCCTCCCCTGCTGTGTCTGCCCCACTGCCCACAGCGCGGTGGCCTCCTGGCTCAGCCAGCCCTAGTCCTGGCCCCGCTGCTGCCAGCCAGGGCTATGTGCTGGCCCCTGCCTGCCTACCTGCTGCCTGCCCAGCTGTTGGAGCACTCTGGGCATTCTGGGCTTGCAGGGCCAGGAGAAAGAGGAGCAGGAGGCAGTGCCTCAGGGCCATGATCCCCCCTGCTCGCAACACTCTGCTGCTGCTGCTGCTGCAGTATTGCCAAGAGTGAGCACTGAACAACAAAGTGGAGCTTTGGAAGCTCACATCAAAGAGAGCTCTGTGACCTCATGACATAGTGATGTCTCTGAACTCCCCAATGTATGCCCACATTGCCTGTGAATTCCTGGACCTCCCCTCTACTGAATTTCCTTATTTTGCATAAGAATATAGGGAGCAAAACGGAGAAAGGTTGATGTATTCTGGGAGGCAGCACTGTGCAGGGGAATGCAGAGGCACTCATGTCTTATTCCTCAGAAATCCTCATCAGAAGCCCTGTATGCAGGCTGCTGTAAAAAGCCCAGATGCAAATGTCTTTCTTTGGTAGTATTTATGTCTGAAAGCCTTCTGGCAAGAATCCTGCTTTTCCATTTCTTCTGCTACAGTTTCATCACCTTTGATGGCAGCAGCACTGCTTCCATTCTCTACTCTCAAGCAAACATGGGTGTGCAGTGCCCACGCTTCTCCCAAGTGAGCCTGGTTGATTCCCTTGCCACTTCCAATCCCACTTCAAGCTCACTAAAGGAGCCCCACTAAATCCTGAGCCAAGATCCTTTTTCCCTTTGAGGCAGATGTAGCCCATGTGCACCATCAAGCCTGGTGTCCTGTAGAGTGACCCACAGTCAAAGCCCCACACTCCTGCTGGGGACACCAGGGTGCCAGGGATTCACTTCTGGAACCTTCCTGTGTCTGGGTCACTGCAAGTGGGACAAGTAAATTCCACACGCGCCCCAGATCCATCAAGCAGTCATGCAGAGGCTCCTATGACCAATATCACTTTCCTTCCCCTCTGTATCTCACACAAGGAGCTTTCCGCTCCTTCACAGAATCACAGAAATTCTAGGCTGGAAGAGACCTTTAAGATCATCGAGTCCAACCCCTGTTCTAACACCTCAACTAGATCATGGCACCAAGTGCCACATCCAGTCTTTTTTTAAACTCTTCGAGGGATGGTGACTCTACCACCTCCCTGGGTAGATGATTCCAGTATTTGACCACTCTTTCTGTGAAATACTTCCTCCTTAATTCTAGCCTGTATCTCCCTTGGCGCAGCTTGAGACTGTGTCCTCTTGTTCTGTCTGTTGTTGCCTGGAGAAAGAGACCGACCCCCAGCTCACCACAGCCACCCTTCAGGAAGTTGAAGAGAGTGATAAGGTCACCCCTGAGTCTCCTTTTCTCCAGGCTGAACAACCCCAGCTCCCTCAGTTGTTTCTCATATGGCTTGTGTTCCAAGCCCCTCACCAGCCTCGTTGCTCTCCTTTGGACATGCTCAAGCATCTCAACGTCCCTCCTAAAGTGAGGGGCCCAGAACTGGACACAATACTCCAGGTGAGGCCTCACCAGTGCTGAGTAGAGGGGAAGAATGACCTCCCTGCTCCTGCTGGCCACACCGTTCCTGATACTGGCCAGGATGCCATTGGCCTTCTTGGCCACCTGGGCACACTGCTGGCTCCTGTCCTTCATCCTCTTTGTGCTCATTGGGGAGGGACTGCCACATCTCCCATGACCTAAGTCACCATCTCAGGTCTCCTTGATGATCTCAGCACTGGACATCCCTCCTTCCCAGAACATCTTCCCTCTCTGCCCAGACCTTCCTGATTCAGGGCAGCATCCCAAATGAGCTCCTAGAGAAGTCTTTGCATGTCCCTCCTCACCAGCATGTCCTTATTCTGGTGCAGGAAAGCCTTGTGAATGGGCGCTGCTGGGAAAGCAGGCTGAGGCTGGCACAAACAGGTCCTGCACTGCAATGCAAGTTTCTCAAAGCTCCTGTCACAGTCTCAGCTCTGCTCCCAGCTCTGGGCATTCTAACCCTGCGACCACACGGCAGATGACAGATATCAGCACAACCAAATGAAACAGAAGAAGCCTTCTATGTGGGGTTCCAACTGCTGTCTTTAACAGAGAGGCTTAAGAGTCCCAGGACAGAGAAAAAGCCCTGAGCAGGGGAGGGCCCAGGGTACAAAACTGACTAGGAGTAGGTGGGGTAAAGCAACTGGGGAACCCATGAGTAAAGGGATAAGGGGAGGTACAGAGGTGGAGGGAATGGATAACAACCAATGGGGAAGTGGAGGAGGCCTACATGAACCAATAAGGAAGTAGGGAACAGTGAACATTTTGGAACTGGGAAAGGGACTATGAGTGATGTCACAACAGCAATTAGCATACAAAGAACTGTGGGAAAAGACTTTGAGTTGTCACTCTAACTTAAAGTGTTGGATCATCCCAGGGTATTTCTGTCGCTCCTTCCTCCACATGAGATACTACATACCCCAACAGAAACAACTGCAACAGGCAAGAACTTACTGCTCTGTAAATCTATTTATTTATATATTACCACTGAAATAGGTATCATTTTCTAGTAACAAAAAATATTCCAGTTGGTACAGGTAACATTTACATCAGGATGGTGCGGGCCGAGATGATTCCAAAGAAATCCAGTTGTCCTGTGAAGAGGCACTCTCAGCCATGGGAGCGATGGATTGAGGTGAGGGATCTTCGCCTAGGTGCATGTACAGCTGGCTGAGCTCTGCTGCAAAGGTTAGAGAAGAGTCCTCACAGATATTGATTAAGAGCACAGTTAAAGAAAGAATTGCAGTGTAGCAGTTTCTATGGAGCACTGCTATGGGCTCCCTTGGCACTCCAGCATAGTTTCAATAGCTTACTATCCAGAGAAGAAAAAAGTAACTCAATGGAAAGCCAGCTCACTTGCGTCTGCTCCGGCAATGTGACATGACTATGGCAATCTGCATGCCAAGCAGCAGTCCAACCAAGGCTAAAGCAATCCCTAGATATATATAGTTCTTGCTCAGCTCACAGATTCCAGCAGTCTCAACTTTTTGCCTGACAGATGACCCTGGCAGGAGAAAAGACAATGTGAGAGACAATGTTTGTACTCAACACTAGGGATAATCCCACAGCATGCTTCAGATGTCCGAGGATTATTGTCTTCAGAGATCTCTTCCTCCAGGTCTGGTGTCTCTGCATCAGGGACCAAGAGGGATCCCATAAACATCTCATGGGGAAGAGCCCAGTGTATGCCAGGGAGCAGCACTGCCCTTCTTCTCCTCTGGGCTAAAGGCCAGGGCTGTGTGCTGGGCAGCTGCAATTCATCCATGGAGAGCACTACAGGGATACAGCAGAAATGCTCCTATTTCCTTAAGCAAGTATCTCCCAAGCACTCACTTGCTGAATGTCCCTGAGGCTGACCAGATATGCTAGTGTCTTGTATTGCCTCTAGTTCTTCATCTGAGCTTGGTATGCTGTCATTTTCTTCCACAGGAAAGGTCTCTGGCACAGTCATGGAATCTGTCTCTACAAAAACAATGGGAACTTTAACCAGAAGCCACTGCCCCTTACCACAAGCATGGTACTATGTCCTCTGGGCATTCTGGCAAGTGGCAGTGAGGAGCCCACTGTCCCAAAAGACAAGAGGAATCAACAGATGGATTTTCTGTAATGCAACAAGAAATGAAGACCCAAACCACACAAGACTTCATTAACCAAATGACCCACAGAGAGAATGCCTTCGCTTTCATACTTATACTTGCGGTCCAGCTTCAACCCATCCCTGAGCCTGAGGTTGGGCAAGGGCAGCCAAGACTGCGTGGGATATCATTTCTGCCTCAATGATGTGCTGAGTGTTAGGTGAAAACAAATTCAGCAGAGGTCTTTTGCCAACATATGGCTGCCAATGTCTGCACACAGCAGCTCTGGCCAGTAATGGTACATCTGCAGCAGCAGCTGGAGATGCCCCTGGCAATCATCTGGAAGCACAGCTGTGAGGAGATGCTGTGCTGGACCTTTTCTATGGCTCATTCCAGGAGGTGTGAAATGGGGTGTCCCTGCAGCAAGACTCTGATGGAGCAGTTCTGGTTATTCAGGTTTTAGGACATCCCTACAGGAATGAAAAGCTTTGCATCCCAGTTCGCAAGGTTAACTGAATGGGATGTACCAACCCGATGGTGCTTCATCCATGGCTGTCAGGAGCTCCTCTGCTCCTGACAGAGGAGGGAATCCTTCAGGGAATCCTCCAGGAAATCCTTCAGGGAATCCTTCAGGAACCGTGTCATAATCCTTCCCTAAGTTAGATTTATAAAAGGATATTACACCTATGAATGTGTATTACTCATGAATAACAGGGGAAAGGAGTGCTCATTCTTGTAAAGGCAGTAGAGACTGATTACTCACACTTGAGGTACAAAATTGGAATCAGCACAGTATCTGCCTCCAGCTCAGGGGCTGAAAGAGGACTCTCTGGGTCCACAACTACAACCAAGCACACACAAGAAGTTAGCATCACATTGACTCCTCTCATGGTCACACCTCAAGGCCTGGATGTGGAATGTACTGACAGGGCACACACAGGTGGTTCTGTATTCTCACAGCTGCACAGGGGTCTGGCTGCCCTTGGGACACTGAGCTGGCAGCTCTCACATGAAGTGAAAATCCATGGCGTGCCCACACGACCTGTGGCTAGGTCAACCCTGGAGCCAGGCCGGGAGGCTGGATTACCAGAGGTGAGCGATAGACAACCAGAGCTGAATGACGCATAAGCGGCTGCCAGGGACGAATAACCAGTGCTAGTGATGGAGAACCGGTGCTGAGGTTCTGGGCTCGAACTGCCCCTTCCCACCTCTGTGCTCTTCAGGAACCTCTGTCCATGCTGCACCCTAAAGCAGCTGCAGCCCCTCACTCCTCCCCTGCTGTGTCTGCCCCACTGCCCACAGCGTGGTGGCCTCCTGGCTCAGCCAGCCCTAGTCCTGGCCCCGCTGCTGCCAGCCAGGGCTATGTGCTGGCCCCTGCCTGCCTACCTGCTGCCTGCCCAGCTGTTGGAGCACTCTGGGCATTCTGGGCTTGCAGGGCCAGGAGAAAGAGGAGCAGGAGGCAGTGCCTCAGGGCCATGATCCCCCCTGCTTGCAACACTCTGCTGCTGCTGCTGCTGCAGTGTTGCCGAGAGTGAGCACTGAACAACAAGGAGGAGTTTTGGAACCTCGCATCAAAGAGAGCTCTGTGACCTCATGACATAGTGATGTCTCTGAACTCCCCAATGTATGCCCACATTGCCTGTGAATTCCTGGACCTCCCCTCTACTGAATTTCCTTATTTTGCATAGGAATATAAGGAGCAAAACGGAGAAAGGTCGATGTATTCTGGGAGGCAGCACTGTGCAGGGGAATGCAGAGGCACTCATGTCGTATTCCTCAGACATCCCCATCTGAAGCCCTGTATGCAGGCTGCTGTAAAAAGCCCAGATGCAAATGTCTTTCTTTGGTAGTAATTATATCTGACAGCCTTCTGGCAAGAAACCTGCTTTTCCATTTCTTCTGCTACAGTTTCATCACCTTTGATGGCAGCACTGCTTCCATCCTCCACTCTCACGCAAACATGGGTGTGCAGTGCCCACGCTTCTCCCAAGTGAGCCTGGCTGATTCCCTTTCCACTTCCAATCCTACTTGAAGCTCGCTAAAAGAGCCCTACTAAATCCTGAGCCAAGATCCTTTTTCCCTTTGAGGCTGATGTAGCCCACGTGCCAGCATCAGGCCTGGTGTCCTCTAGAGTAACTCACGGTCAAAGCCCCACCACACTCCTGCTGGGAACACCAGGGTGCCAGGGGTTCACCTCTAGAACCTTCCTGTGTCTGGGTCACTGCAAGTGGCACAAGTAAATACCACATGCACCCCAGATCCCTCAAGTTCTCATCCAGAGGCCCTGAGCTCCCTTCTTCTTGTCCCTGGACACCATGAGGTACTGCCATGGGACACACACATATGTGCCGGCTGCTGCAGATTGCAGCTAACACGGGTGGCCTTTTAGCCAAACAGCTCTTGTGGGAAGGAAATATTCAGGACTTCTGTGTGCCAGGCACGCTATGTTCAGAATCTCTTGGAAAGCCTTAAAACAGCGCTGTTAGTATAATTGCCCCTGAAGCACCAGTTAAGGCCCAGGTGTTTAGAGCTGCAAGCACAGAGGCACTGCCAGATTACCACCCCTGGGGTGTCTCTCCAAGGCTCATAAGCAGTCTCCAGCCGACAAGCTGCAGAAACTCGGCCAATGCCGTGCTCTGGAATCAAGCAGAGATCGCTGCTCACCTTGAAGGCTGCAGCACACAATGAGCAGAGGGCCGTAGCAGGCTGCAGGGTGTCTTGGTCACATCTCCTAGCCAGAAGCCAGGCAGGCTGCCCAGCTGCCTCGGCGTTGGGTCTGAGCGCCATCGCGGACCCTCCATTCCTGCCCGAGGGGAGGCACCGATGAACACTGCCCTTCTTTGTTCCTAACTGGCCATACACGCAGTCTCTCCCTTAGCGCACTCCGCAGCATTGTGCTGCTCGGCGGCTCGTCAGCAGCTGTGGGAGCCGAGTCCCCAGAGCAGCTGTGGTGCTGCTGAAGCCGCCTGCGGCGTGTGGCACGGCACGGAGGCAGCGCTGCCCGCAGCCCGCGGCCTCCTTGGCCCGCGCTGCCGCCATTTCGCAGAGGGGCCGTGAGGAGCGGGCACGGGGCTGTGGGGCTGTGCCGGCCCCGCTCCCCGGGCCGCAGCTCCAGCTGCTCCCGCTGGCTCGGAGTGGCCCCGCTCCGGCCCGAGGGCCGAGGCGCCTGTCCCGGGCCCGACCGGCCGCTGTCGTGCCGCTGCAGGAGAGCTCCCCGCCGTGTCCCGGCTGCACAGAACGGCTGCCGGCGCAGTTCGCCTGGGAGCCTGAGCCGAGCGTGGCACAGGGGGCGGAGCCGAGAAATAGACACGGAACGGAGAGACAACTAGAGCAGGGAACGGGAACAGAGCTGCGGGAAGGGGCAGCGGGAAATAAAGGAAGAGCCGCAGAATCTGCAGGAGGGAGCAAAAGAGCAAAATCTGGGCTGGGGCAGGATGGAGATTCTTGAAGAAGCTTTGGAGGGACAGGAAGACAGAGACGGAGTAGGAGGGAAAAGGGATACAGAGAAAAAACAAGGGACTGGCATCTGGACAGAGTAACACACGAGGAGAAACCCAGGGGCATTCTTTTTGTTGCAGCCCATTGAACCCAGAGGGGTTTTCCTGCTGCAGTGGCATGTCAGCTCCCTCGAAGCAGCTGAGGCATTTAGAAATGGCACTGCAGAGCATGACCATGCATATATACGTCCCACAGCTCTCAGTTCACATGTGCATCTGCAGGACTGCAAGTGTGCATGTCCATATGAGAAGAGTTTGTGAGGCTTGGTTCAAGGGTTGAGGCACAGCTCTCTTCTGAAAAGAGCCTTGGGCAGCCCTCTCAGGAGGCGGGTATCTCAGAGGCTGCTGAGAGGCCCATGAGAGCCAGCCCAGAGGTGGAGCTGGAGCTGCTGTGGAGAGGAGAGGGACAAGGGTGAGGAGCTCTGTGGTTCCTCGTCACCACTCCAAAGGGAATAGCAGTGTCTTGGGACAGTCCTTACCGCCTGAGGCAGAAGTAGAAGAAACCCTCCAAAACCCCACAGGGTGCAGAGTTGCCTTCAAGCATCTCTCTGGCAATTGCTGCTGGCAATATCCTCCCCACACACTGCAGGCAACAGTCAGCCTCAGAGAGCTGGGCTGCGTTTCTTGGACAGCAGCTTTGCTGCACTCTCACCTCCAGCTTTGGCTGTAGATGGCCGAGCTGGAGCAGCCACGGGGAAAGGCCTGCAGGGCCACAGTGAATCTGAGCCGTGAGCCCAGGACAGCAGTTCCCTGGCGTGTTGGTTTCTTGCAGTTCCTCGCTTTCTGCATCTGAGACGGGCACTCGGTCAATTCTTTCCTTCTGGAAAGCCTCCTTGTTTACAATCCTACATTCCAGTCTTAACCTCCCTGAACCAAAAGTTAAGTCCCAAACCAGCAATTAAGGAGCCACACACCACCTGCAACTGCCACCCTCGCTCAAGCAAAACACCACAGCACGCTTCCTGTGTTTTGTTCCACCTTTGGCGTTCTTCCCATAGCGAGTGGGAAAAGACTGTCATTTTTATTATAATTGCTGTCTCTGTTATCAAAATACGTTTTAGTAATGTTCATGACTAAGATAACATTCCTTCCCCTCAGTATCTTGCAAAGCCTGGTTCCAGCTTTTTGGTCCTTCATCCTCTTTGAGCTCATTGGGGAGGGGACTGCCACATCTCCCATGACCTAAGTCACCGTCTCAGGTCTCCTTGATGATCTCAGCACTGGACATCCCTCCTTCCCAGAACATCTTCCCTCTCTGCCCAGACCTTCCTGATTCGGGGCAACATCCCAAATGAGCTCCTAGAGAAGTCTTTGCATGTCCCTCCTCACCAGCATGTCCTTATTCTGGTGCAGGAAAGCCTTGTGAATGGGCGCTGCTGGGAAAGCAGGCTGAGGCTGGCACAAACAGGTCCTGCACTGCAGTGCAAGTTTGTCAGAGCTCCTGTCACAGCCTCAGCCCTTCTCTCAGCTCTGTGCATTCTACCCCAACAGAAAAAAAAAAAAGCCACAAGAGGCAAGAATTTACTGCTTTTGGAAACAGATTTATTTTTCAAAATCACAGAAACGATCATCATCCACTAATACAAAGTATCACTATCATCATCACTAAAAGTATCAGTATCGCTATCACTAAAATAAGCACTGTCCTCTAATACTAAGTATCGCTATCACAATCACTATCACTAAAAGACTCCCTATTACTGTAACTATCTATCACTATCACTGAATGAATCACTCTATCACTATCATTACCATATACCACTATGAATATCCCTATCACTATCAATACCACTATCACTATCACTATCACTATCCCTATCACTACCACTATCACTAATCTTCATCTTCAAAAAGAAAATATTCCTGCTGGTAGTGGTTACAGGGGCACCACGAGGCTGTGGGCAGAGGAGACTCCAGGGAAATCCAGGGGTCCCGTGAAGTAGCCCCCTCAGCCAGAGCGCAGTAGGGACACATCGCCAGAGGTGACGGGTCTGTGCACATGTTTTTGTATAGCTGGGCCAGCTCAGCTGCAATGATCTCAGGAAACAGGCGGCAGCTGTCCCTGAACCCGTTGGCTTGGGGTCCCTCGCCGCTTCCTGGACCTTCTCCAGACTCAGTTTCATCTCTAAGTAGTCCACGGCTCTCCCAGGAAGAGTCCCAGTCCTGTCCTGATGCCTCTATGTCTTCCTGGGCTCTCCTGTAGAAACACATTTCCAAGGAGACTCCTCATAGATAGGAATTTGGAGCACAGTTAAACTGCACTGCAGCGATTCCCACAGAGCTGCCTGGGCACTGCAGCATGGTGCAAACACTTCATTGCCAATGGCAGCAATGAATAACTCACATGTCCCTCTTCCGCAGCTGATACATGACGATGCACCCAATTACTGCTGCAAGGAGGAGCACAGCTGAGACTAAAAGAGATGCTAGGAGGTACTTCTTGTTGAATTCCCACTGTCCAGCAGCTGACCCTGACAGTAGAAAAAGACAATGTGAGAGACAATGTTTGTACTCTGTACTAGGGATAATCCCGCAGTGTGCTTCACACGCCCGAGAATTATTTTGTTCAGAGAATTTTTCCTCTGGCTCTGGTGTCTCAGCATCGGGGACCAAGAGGTTCTCATGGGGAAGAGCCCAGTGTGTGCCAGGGAGCAGCACTGCCGCTGTCTTTTCCTCTGGGCTGCAGGGCAGGGCTGTGTGCTGGGCAGCTGCACTTCATCCGTGGAGAGCACTGCAGGGACACAGCAGAAATGCTGCTCTTCTTCCAAGACAGCATCGCCCAAGCACTCGCCGGAATATTCCTCAGGCTCAGCGGGTTTGCTGGTGTCCTGTATTGGTTGGCTTTCTTCATCCGAGCCTGGGACACTGTCATTTTCTTCTGTAGGGAGGGTCTCTGGCACAGTCTCAGAATCTGTCTCTGCACAAAACACATTGGACACTTTAACCAGAAGCCACTGCCCCTTACCACAAGCATGGTACCATGGCCTGGGAATTCTGGCAAGTGGCAGTGAGGAGCCCGCTCTGGCCAAAGACAAGAGGAATCCATAGGCGAGTTTTCTGCCATGCAACATGAAATGCAGACCCAAACCACCCAAGACTTAATCAACCAAATGACCCACAGAAAAATGCCTTCTGGTTCATATTCATACTTGAGGTCCAGTTTCAACCCAGGTCTTGCAGTTAACAGAATGGGATATACCAACCAGATGGGGCTTCATCCAAGCCTGTCAGGAGCTCCTCTGCAACATCAGGGAATCCTTCAGGGAATCCCTCAGGAAATGTGTCATAATTCTTCCCTATGTTAGAGTTATAAAATAATGTTCACCTGTGGAGGTAAATTTCATACCACAGGGAAATACCACTGGGAAAAGGAGTGCTCATTCTTGTGTAAGCAGTAGAGACTGACTACTCACGCTTGAAGTACCAGCTTGGAATCATCACGGTATCTGCCTCTAGCTCAGGGTCTGAACGAGCGCTCTCTGTGTCCATAACTACAACGGAGCACGCACAAGAAGTTACCATCACGTTTACTCCTCTCATGGTCACACCTCAAGGCCTGGATGTGGAAGGTACTGACTGACAGGGCACACACAGGTGGTTCTGTATTCTCACAGCTGCAAAGGGGTCTGGCTGCCCTTGGGACACTGAGCTGGCAGCTCTCACATGAAGTGAAAAGCCATGGCGTGCCCACACGACTCCCTCCATCCCTGGAGCTAGGCCGAGATGCTGGATGATGAGTGCTGAGTGATGATAACACCAGAGCTGAGTGATGGAGATGTGGCGCAGATGTTCTGGGCCTGAGCTGCCCCTTCCTATCGCGGGCCTGGGGTATACGTACAAATCAAAACGGGCCGGACTTCTGTGGAATGTGCCTTGAGCTGATTTATTTTCCAGCATCACTCTCATTACATGGTTTTGAGAATGGGAAGATGCCATCAGTTCACATTCCAGGCAGCAGAAAAACAACCTAATGTTACAACTTACTTTATAATTTTTTGGACCAATCACACACAGCAAAAGCATATTGATAGTAGTTCTATCTAACCACTCTAAGCACATGTATCTTTGGTTGAAACAATGTCTGTTTTTTTGGAATACAATAATTGCTTGTAAGCCTTAAAACACAAAGCACAGTGCCCCATTATTAAGCTTCAAACTTCCTAATACCTTGCTAGATAAACTTTTCTGTAGCTTAGAGAGTTATTCTAGGCAAGCGTTAATACAGAGACAATTGTTGTGTTTGTCCTTGCTTTTCTACTTTTTACATAATTTTTCTGCTGACCTATCTCATGGCAACTGTACAGCTCTAGTCGCAGTTCTGATGTCTCTGAGGCCTGCCTTTTGCAGCTTTCCCAAAATCCTCTGATATTGTGGATTCCCACAATTCTTCTTCTTGGTTCACTTAAAAAGAAACTTTTATAATGATGTTGTTTATTATTTGTGTTTCCTATGTTTATTATAATATTTCCGCTTATTACTTAAAGCATTTTTTTGCTTGCACTAAGCATTGCTGCATTACAACACAGCAGTTCAATGTTATGAAAATCTAGTCAGTTTAAAGGGCATAAATTATGCTTGGCAATAGTTACAAGTTATGTTTGAAAACATATTGTCGGCTCTATGGTTTTAAATTAAAACTTTCTTCCATGTCTACACTTTCATTTAATATCTCCGTGAGATTTCGAGACCTCTCTGTGAATTCATTCCTTACTTCTTTTTCTTCTATGATAAAAAGTTCCTTGACGGTTTTCTCTATCATTTGTCGCACTCACAGAAGTCTCCAAGGTATTACTACTAATATAACTATTAAAACACTTAACACATAGAGACTTATCTTGCAACGTTCCTTCAGCTAAGGTACAAGTACATAGACTATTGTTCTGTTTCTCCTTGCTTTTCTACACCAAAAAATAATTTTTCTGCTGACCTATCTCATGGCTGATGCTTAGCTCTAATCACAGTTCTGCTGTCTCTGAGGCCAGCCTTTTGCAACTTTCCCGAAAACCTCTGATTTTTGTAGATTCCCACCTCCTTCCCACCTCCTCGCTCTCTAGGAACTTCTGCCCATGCTGCACCCTAAAGCAGCTACAGCCTCTCATTCCTCCCCTGCTGTGTCTGCCCCACTGCCCACAGCGCGGTGGCCTCCTGGCTCAGCCAGCCCTAGTCCTGGCCCCGCTGCTGCCAGCCAGGGCTATGTGCTGGCCCCTGCCTGCCTACCTGCTGCCTGCCCAGCTGTTGGAGCACTCTGGGCATTCTGGGCTTGCAGGGCCAGGAGAAAGAGGAGCAGGAGGCAGTGCCTCAGGGCCATGATCCCCCCTGCTCGCAACACTCTGCTGCTGCTGCTGCTGCTGCTGCTGCTGCTGCTGCAGTATTGCCAAGAGTGAGCACTGAACAACAAAGTGGAGCTTTGGAAGCTCACATCAAAGAGAGCTCTGTGACCTCATGACATAGTGATGTCTCTGAACTCCCCAATGTATGCCCACATTGCCTGTGAATTCCTGGACCTCCCCTCTACTGAATTTCCTTATTTTGCATAAGAATATAGGGAGCAAAACGGAGAAAGGTTGATGTATTCTGGGAGGCAGCACTGTGCAGGGGAATGCAGAGGCACTCATGTCTTATTCCTCAGAAATCCTCATCAGAAGCCCTGTATGCAGGCTGCTGTAAAAAGCCCAGATGCAAATGTCTTTCTTTGGTAGTATTTATGTCTGAAAGCCTTCTGGCAAGAATCCTGCTTTTCCATTTCTTCTGCTACAGTTTCATCACCTTTGATGGCAGCAGCACTGCTTCCATTCTCTACTCTCAAGCAAACATGGGTGTGCAGTGCCCACGCTTCTCCCAAGTGAGCCTGGTTGATTCCCTTGCCACTTCCAATCCCACTTCAAGCTCACTAAAGGAGCCCCACTAAATCCTGAGCCAAGATCCTTTTTCCCTTTGAGGCAGATGTAGCCCATGTGCACCATCAAGCCTGGTGTCCTGTAGAGTGACTCACAGTCAAAGCCCCACACTCCTGCTGGGGACACCAGGGTGCCAGGGATTCACTTCTGGAACCTTCCTGTGTCTGGGTCACTGCAAGTGGGACAAGTAAATTCCACACGCGCCCCAGATCCATCAAGCAGTCATGCAGAGGCTCCTATGACCAATATCACTTTCCTTCCCCTCTGTATCTCACACAAGGAGCTTTCCGCTCCTTCACAGAATCACAGAAATTCTAGGCTGGAAGAGACCTTTAAGATCATCGAGTCCAACCCCTGTTCTAACACCTCAACTAGATCATGGCACCAAGTGCCACATCCAGTCTTTTTTTAAACTCTTCGAGGGATGGTGACTCTACCACCTCCCTGGGTAGATGATTCCAGTATTTGACCACTCTTTCTGTGAAATACTTCCTCCTTAATTCTAGCCTGTATCTCCCTTGGCGCAGCTTGAGACTGTGTCCTCTTGTTCTGTCTGTTGTTGCCTGGAGAAAGAGACCGACCCCCAGCTCACCACAGCCACCCTTCAGGAAGTTGAAGAGAGTGATAAGGTCACCCCTGAGTCTCCTTTTCTCCAGGCTGAACAACCCCAGCTCCCTCAGTTGTTTCTCATATGGCTTGTGTTCCAAGCCCCTCACCAGCCTCGTTGCTCTCCTTTGGACATGCTCAAGCATCTCAACGTCCCTCCTAAAGTGAGGGGCCCAGAACTGGACACAATACTCCAGGTGAGGCCTCACCAGTGCTGAGTAGAGGGGAAGAATGACCTCCCTGCTCCTGCTGGCCACACCGTTCCTGATACTGGCCAGGATGCCATTGGCCTTCTTGGCCACCTGGGCACACTGCTGGCTCCTGTCCTTCATCCTCTTTGTGCTCATTGGGGAGGGACTGCCACATCTCCCATGACCTAAGTCACCATCTCAGGTCTCCTTGATGATCTCAGCACTGGACATCCCTCCTTCCCAGAACATCTTCCCTCTCTGCCCAGACCTTCCTGATTCAGGGCAGCATCCCAAATGAGCTCCTAGAGAAGTCTTTGCATGTCCCTCCTCACCAGCATGTCCTTATTCTGGTGCAGGAAAGCCTTGTGAATGGGCGCTGCTGGGAAAGCAGGCTGAGGCTGGCACAAACAGGTCCTGCACTGCAATGCAAGTTTCTCAAAGCTCCTGTCACAGTCTCAGCTCTGCTCCCAGCTCTGGGCATTCTAACCCTGCGACCACACGGCAGATGACAGATATCAGCACAACCAAATGAAACAGAAGAAGCCTTCTTTGTGGGGTTCCAACTGCTGTCTTTAACAGAGAGGCCTAAGAGTCCCGGGACAGAGAAAAAGCCCTGAGCAGGGGAGGGCCCAGGGTACAAAACTGACTAGGAGTAGGTGGGGTAAAGCAACTGGGGAACCCATGAGTAAAGGGATAAGGGGAGGTACAGAGGTGGAGGGAATGGATAACAACCAATGGGGAAGTGGAGGAGGCCTACATGAACCAATAAGGAAGTAGGGAACAGTGAACATTTTGGAACTGGGAAAGGGACTATGAGTGATGTCACAACAGCAATTAGCATACAAAGAACTGTGGGAAAAGACTTTGAGTTGTCACTCTAACTTAAAGTGTTGGATCATCCCAGGGTATTTCTGTCGCTCCTTCCTCCACATGAGATACTACATACCCCAACAGAAACAACTGCAACAGGCAAGAACTTACTGCTCTGTAAATCTATTTATTTATATATTACCACTGAAATAGGTATCATTTTCTAGTAACAAAAAATATTCCAGTTGGTACAGGTAACATTTACATCAGGATGGTGCGGGCCGAGATGATTCCAAAGAAATCCAGTTGTCCTGTGAAGAGGCACTCTCAGCCATGGGAGCGATGGATTGAGGTGAGGGATCTTCGCCTAGGTGCATGTACAGCTGGCTGAGCTCTGCTGCAAAGGTTAGAGAAGAGTCCTCACAGATATTGATTAAGAGCACAGTTAAAGAAAGAATTGCAGTGTAGCAGTTTCTATGGAGCACTGCTATGGGCTCCCTTGGCACTCCAGCATAGTTTCAATAGCTTACTATCCAGAGAAGAAAAAAGTAACTCAATGGAAAGCCAGCTCACTTGCGTCTGCTCCGGCAATGTGACATGACTATGGCAATCTGCATGCCAAGCAGCAGTCCAACCAAGGCTAAAGCAATCCCTAGATATATATAGTTCTTGCTCAGCTCACAGATTCCAGCAGTCTCAACTTTTTGCCTGACAGATGACCCTGGCAGGAGAAAAGACAATGTGAGAGACAATGTTTGTACTCAACACTAGGGATAATCCCACAGCATGCTTCAGATGTCCGAGGATTATTGTCTTCAGAGATCTCTTCCTCCAGGTCTGGTGTCTCTGCATCAGGGACCAAGAGGGATCCCATAAACATCTCATGGGGAAGAGCCCAGTGTATGCCAGGGAGCAGCACTGCCCTTCTTCTCCTCTGGGCTAAAGGCCAGGGCTGTGTGCTGGGCAGCTGCAATTCATCCATGGAGAGCACTACAGGGATACAGCAGAAATGCTCCTATTTCCTTAAGCAAGTATCTCCCAAGCACTCACTTGCTGAATGTCCCTGAGGCTGACCAGATATGCTAGTGTCTTGTATTGCCTCTAGTTCTTCATCTGAGCTTGGTATGCTGTCATTTTCTTCCACAGGAAAGGTCTCTGGCACAGTCATGGAATCTGTCTCTACAAAAACAATGGGAACTTTAACCAGAAGCCACTGCCCCTTACCACAAGCATGGTACTATGTCCTCTGGGCATTCTGGCAAGTGGCAGTGAGGAGCCCACTGTCCCAAAAGACAAGAGGAATCAACAGATGGATTTTCTGTAATGCAACAAGAAATGAAGACCCAAACCACACAAGACTTCATTAACCAAATGACCCACAGAGAGAATGCCTTCGCTTTCATACTTATACTTGCGGTCCAGCTTCAACCCATCCCTGAGCCTGAGGTTGGGCAAGGGCAGCCAAGACTGCGTGGGATATCATTTCTGCCTCAATGATGTGCTGAGTGTTAGGTGAAAACAAATTCAGCAGAGGTCTTTTGCCAACATATGGCTGCCAATGTCTGCACACAGCAGCTCTGGCCAGTAATGGTACATCTGCAGCAGCAGCTGGAGATGCCCCTGGCAATCATCTGGAAGCACAGCTGTGAGGAGATGCTGTGCTGGACCTTTTCTATGGCTCATTCCAGGAGGTGTGAAATGGGGTGTCCCTGCAGCAAGACTCTGATGGAGCAGTTCTGGTTATTCAGGTTTTAGGACATCCCTACAGGAATGAAAAGCTTTGCATCCCAGTTCGCAAGGTTAACTGAATGGGATGTACCAACCCGATGGTGCTTCATCCATGGCTGTCAGGAGCTCCTCTGCTCCTGACAGAGGAGGGAATCCTTCAGGGAATCCTCCAGGAAATCCTTCAGGGAATCCTTCAGGAACCGTGTCATAATCCTTCCCTAAGTTAGATTTATAAAAGGATATTACACCTATGAATGTGTATTACTCATGAATAACAGGGGAAAGGAGTGCTCATTCTTGTAAAGGCAGTAGAGACTGATTACTCACACTTGAGGTACAAAATTGGAATCAGCACAGTATCTGCCTCCAGCTCAGGGGCTGAAAGAGGACTCTCTGGGTCCACAACTACAACCAAGCACACACAAGAAGTTAGCATCACATTGACTCCTCTCATGGTCACACCTCAAGGCCTGGATGTGGAATGTACTGACAGGGCACACACAGGTGGTTCTGTATTCTCACAGCTGCACAGGGGTCTGGCTGCCCTTGGGACACTGAGCTGGCAGCTCTCACATGAAGTGAAAATCCATGGCGTGCCCACACGACCTGTGGCTAGGTCAACCCTGGAGCCAGGCCGGGAGGCTGGATTACCAGAGGTGAGCGATAGACAACCAGAGCTGAATGACGCATAAGCGGCTGCCAGGGACGAATAACCAGTGCTAGTGATGGAGAATCGGTGCTGAGGTTCTGGGCTCGAACTGCCCCTTCCCACCTCTGTGCTCTTCAGGAACCTCTGTCCATGCTGCACCCTAAAGCAGCTGCAGCCCCTCACTCCTGCGCTGGTGTGTCTGCCCCACTGCCCACAGCGTGGTGGCCTCCTGGCTCAGCCAGCCCTAGTCCTGGCCCCGCTGCTGCCAGCCAGGGCTATGTGCTGGCCCCTGCCTGCCTACCTGCTGCCTGCCCAGCTGTTGGAGCACTCTGGGCATTCTGGGCTTGCAGGGCCAGGAGAAAGAGGAGCAGGAGGCAGTGCCTCAGGGCCATGATCCCCCCTGCTCGCAACACTCTGCTGCTGCTGCTGCGGCTGCTGCTGCTGCTGCTGCGGCTGCAGTGTTGCCGAGTGAGCACTGAACAACAAGGAGGAGTTTTGGAACCTCGCATCAAAGAGAGCTCTGTGACCTCATGACATAGTGATGTCTCTGAACTCCCCAATGTATGCCCACATTGCCTGTGAATTCCTGGACCTCCGCTCTACTGAATTTCCTTATTTTGCATAGGAATATAAGGAGCAAAATGGAGAAAGGTTGATGTATTCTGGGAGGCAGCACTGTGCAGGGGAATGCAGAGGCACTCATGTCGTATTCCTCAGACATCCCCATCTGAAGCCCTGTATGCAGGCTGCTGTAAAAAGCCCAGATGCAAATGTCTTTCTTTGGTAGTAATTATATCTGACAGCCTTCTGGCAAGAAACCTGCTTTTCCATTTCTTCTGCTACAGTTTCATCACCTTTGATGGCAGCACTGCTTCCATCCTCCACTCTCACGCAAACATGGGTGTGCAGTGCCCACGCTTCTCCCAAGTGAGCCTGGCTGATTCCCTTTCCACTTCCAATCCTACTTGAAGCTCGCTAAAAGAGCCCTACTAAATCCTGAGCCAAGATCCTTTTTCCCTTTGAGGCTGATGTAGCCCACGTGCCCGCATCAGGCCTGGTGTCCTCTAGAGTAACTCACGGTCAAAGCCCCACCACACTCCTGCTGGGAACACCAGGGTGCCAGGGGTTCACCTCTAGAACCTTCCTGTGTCTGGGTCACTGCAAGTGGCACAAGTAAATACCACATGCACCCCAGATCCCTCAAGTTCTCATCCAGAGGCCCTGAGCTCCCTTCTTCTTGTCCCTGGACACCATGAGGTACTGCCATGGGACACACACAAATGTGCCGGCTGCTGCAGATTGCAGCTAACACGGGTGGCCTTTTAGCCAAACAGCTCTTGTGGGAAGGAAATATTCAGGACTTCTGTGTGCCAGGCACGCTATGTTCAGAATCTCTTGGAAAGCCTTAAAACAGCGCCGTTGGTATCATTGCCCCTGAAGCACCAGTTAAGGCCCAGGTGTTTAGAGCTGCAAGCACAGAGGCACTGCCAGATTACCTCCCCTGGGGTGTCTCTCCAAGGCTCATAAGCAGTCTCCAGCTGACAAGCTGCAGAAACTCGGCCAATGCCGTGCTCTGGAATCAAGCAGAGATCGCTGCTCACCTTGAAGGCTGCAGCACACAATGAGCAGAGGGCCGTAGCAGGCTGCAGGGTGTCTTGGTCACATCTCCTAGCCAGAAGCCAGGCAGGCTGCCCAGCTGCCTCGGCGTTGGGTCTGAGCGCCATCGCGGGCCCTCCATTCCTGCCCGAGGGGAGGCACCGAAGAACACTGCCCTTCTTTATTCCTAACTGGCCATACACGCAGTCTCTCCCTTAGCGCACTCCGCAGCATTGTGCTGCTCGGCGGCTCGTCAGCAGCTGTGGGAGCCGAGTCCCCAGAGCAGCTGTGGTGCTGCTGAAGCCGCCTGCGGCGTGTGGCACGGCACGGAGGCAGCGCTGCCCGCAGCCCGCGGCCTCCTTGGCCCGCGCTGCCGCCATTTCGCAGAGGGGCCGTGAGGAGCGGGCACGGGGCTGTGGGGCTGTGCCGGCCCCGCTCCCCGGGCCGCAGCTCCAGCTGCTCCCGCTGGCTCGGAGCGGCCCCGCTCCGGCCCGAGGGCCGAGGCGCCTGTCCCGGGCCCGACCGGCCGCTGTCGTGCCGCTGCAGGAGAGCTCCCCGCCGTGTCCCGGCTGCACAGAACGGCTGCCGGCGCAGTTCGCCTGGGAGCCTGAGCCGAGCGTGGCACAGGGGGCGGAGCCGAGAAATAGACACGGAACGGAGAGACAACTAGAGCAGGGAACGGGAACAGGGCTGGGGCAGGATGGAGATTCTTGAAGAAGCTTTGGAGGGACAGGAAGACAGAGACGGAGTAGGAGGGAAAAGGGATACAGAGAAAAAACAAGGGACTGGCATCTGGACAGAGTAACACACGAGGAGAAACCCAGGGGCATTCTTTTTGTTGCAGCCCATTGAACCCAGAGGGGTTTTCCTGCTGCAGTGGCATGTCAGCTCCCTTGAAGCAGCTGAGGCATTTGAGAAATGGCACTGCAGAGCATGACCATGCATATATACGTCCCACAGCTCTCAGTTCACATGTGCATCTGCAGGACTACAAGTGTGCATGTCCATATGAGAAGAGTTTGTGAGGCTTGGTTCAAGGGTTGAGGCACAGCTCTCTTCTGAAAAGAGCCTTGGGCAGCCCTCTCAGGAGGCGGGTATCTCAGAGGCTGCTGAGAGGCCCATGAGAGCCAGCCCAGAGGTGGAGCTGGAGCTGCTGTGGAGAGGAGAGGGACAAGGGTGAGGAGCTCTGTGGTTCCTCGTCACCACTCCAAAGGGAATAGCAGTGTCTTGGGACAGTCCTTACCGCCTGAGGCAGAAGTAGAAGAAACCCTCCAAAACCCCACAGGGTGCAGAGTTGCCTTCAAGCATCTCTCTGGCAATTGCTGCTGGCAATATCCTCCCCACACACTGCAGGCAACAGTCAGCCTCAGAGAGCTGGGCTGCGTTTCTTGGACAGCAGCTTTGCTGCACTCTCACCTCCAGCTTTGGCTGTAGATGGCCGAGCTGGAGCAGCCACGGGGAAAGGCCTGCAGGGCCACAGTGAATCTGAGCCGTGAGCCCAGGACAGCAGTTCCCTGGCGTGTTGGTTTCTTGCAGTTCCTCGCTTTCTGCATCTGAGACGGGCACTCGGTCAATTCTTTCCTTCTGGAAAGCCTCCTTGTTTACAATCCTACATTCCAGTCTTAACCTCCCTGAACCAAAAGTTAAGTCCCAAAACAGCAATTAAGGAGCCACACACCACCTGCAACTGCCACCCTCGCTCAAGCAAAACACCACAGCACACTTCCTGTGTTTTGTTCCACCTTTGGCGTTCTTCCCATAGCGAGTGGGAAAAGACTGTCATTTTTATTATAATTACTGTCTCTGTTATCAAAATACGTTTTAGTAATGTTCATGACTAAGATCACATTCCTTCCCCTCAGTATCTTGCAAAGCCTGGTTCCAGCTTTTTGGTCCTTCATCCTCTTTGAGCTCATTGGGGAGGGGACTGCCACATCTCCCATGACCTAAGTCACCATCTCAGGTCTCCTTGATGTGCTGAACACAGGACAGCCATCCTTCCCACAACATCTTCCCTCTCTGCCCAGACCTTCCTGATTCGGGGCAACATCCCACATGAGCTCCTAGAGAAGGTTTTGCATGTCACTCCTCACCAGCATGTCCTTATTCTGGTGCAGGAAAGCCTTGTGAATGGGCGCTGCTGGGAAAGCAGGCTGAGGCTGGCACAAACAGGTCCTGCACTGCAGTGCAAGTTTCTCAGAGTTCCTGTCCCACCCCCCAGCCCTGCTCCAATCTCCCTGCATTCTACCCCAACAGAAACAGCCACAACACGCAAGAATTTACTGCTTTTGGAAACAGATTTATTTTTCAAAATCACAGAAACAATCATCATCCACTAATACAAAATATCACTACCATCATCACTAAAAGTATCACTATCGCTATCACTAAAAAAGCATGGTCCTCTTATACTAAGTATTGCTATCACAATCACCGTCACTAAAAGAATCACTATCACTATCTATCACTATCACTATCTATCACTGTCACTATCACTATCATTAAAAGCATCCCTATTACTATAACTATCTATCAGTATCACTGAAAGGATCACTCTATCACTACCACTACCACTATGCCTATCACTACCACTACCACTATCACTAATCTTCATCTTCAAACATAAAATATTCCTGCTGGTACTGGTGGCAGGCGCACCACGAGGCTGTGGGCAGAGGAGACTCCAGGGAAACCCAGTGGTCCCGTGAAGTAGCCCTCTCAGCCAGAGCACAGCTGGGACACGTGGTCTGAGGTGACGGGTCTGCTTGCATGGTCTTGTACAGCTGGGCCAGCTCAGCTGCAAAGATCTCAGGAAACAGGCGGCAGCTGTCCCTGAACCCGTTAGCCTGGGGTCCCTTGCCGCTTCCTGGACCTTCTCCAGACTCAGTTTCATCTCTAAGCAGGCCACGGCTCTCCCAGGAAGAGTCCCAGTCCTGTCCTGATGCCTCTATGTCTTCCTGGGCTCTCCTGTAGAAACACATTTCCAAGGAGACTCCTCATAGATAGGAATTTGGAGCACAGTTAAACTGCACTGCAGCGATTCCCACAGAGCTGCCTGGGCACTGCAGCATGGTGCAAACACTTCATTGCCAATGGCAGCAATGAATAACTCACATGTCCCTCTTCTGCAGCTGATACATGACGATGCACCCAATTACTGCTGCAAGGAGGAGCACAGCTGAGACTAAAAGAGATGCTAGGAGGTACTTCTTGTTGAATTCCCACTGTCCAGCAGCTGACCCTGACAGGAGAAAAAGACAATGTGAGAGACAATGTTTGTACTCTGTACTAGGGATAATCCCGCAGTGTGCTTCACACGCCCGAGAATTATTTTGTTCAGAGAATTTTTCCTCTGGCTCTGGTGTCTCAGCATCGGGGACCAAGAGGTTCTCATGGGGAAGAGCCCAGTGTGTGCCAGGGAGCAGCACTGCCGCTGTCTTTTCCTCTGGGCTGCAGGGCAGGGCTGTGTGCTGGGCAGCTGCACTTCATCCGTGGAGAGCACTGCAGGGACACAGCAGAAATGCTGCTCTTCTTCCAAGACAGCATCGCCCAAGCACTCACCGGAATATTCCTCAGGCTCAGCGGGTTTGCTGGTGTCCTGTATTGGTTGGCTTTCTTCATCTGAGCCTGGGACACTGTCATTTTCTTCTGTAGGGAGGGTCTCTGGCACAGTCTCAGAATCTGTCTCTGCACAAAACACATTGGACACTTTAACCAGAAGCCACTGCCCCTTACCACAAGCATGGTACCATGGCCTGGGAATTCTGGCAAGTGGCAGTGAGGAGCCCGCTCTGGCCAAAGACAAGAGGAATCCATAGGCGAGTTTTCTGCCATGCAACATGAAATGCAGACCCAAACCACCCAAGACTTAATCAACCAAATGACCCACAGAAAAATGCCTTCTGGTTCATATTCATACTTGAGGTCCAGTTTCAACCCAGGTCTTGCAGTTAACAGAATGGGATATACCAACCAGATGGGGCTTCATCCAAGCCTGTCAGGAGCTCCTCTGCAACATCAGGGAATCCTTCAGGGAATCCCTCAGGAAATGTGTCATAATTCTTCCCTATGTTAGAGTTATAAAATAATGTTCACCTGTGGAGGTAAATTTCATACCACAGGGAAATACCACTGGGAAAAGGAGTGCTCATTCTTGTGTAAGCAGTAGAGACTGACTACTCACGCTTGAAGTACCAGCTTGGAATCATCACGGTATCTGCCTCTAGCTCAGGGTCTGAACGAGCGCTCTCTGTGTCCATAACTACAACGGAGCACGCACAAGAAGTTACCATCACGTTTACTCCTCTCATGGTCACACCTCAAGGCCTGGATGTGGAAGGTACTGACTGACAGGGCACACACAGGTGGTTCTGTATTCTCACAGCTGCAAAGGGGTCTGGCTGCCCTTGGGACACTGAGCTGGCAGCTCTCACATGAAGTGAAAAGCCATGGCGTGCCCACACGACTCCCTCCATCCCTGGAGCTAGGCCGGGAGGCTGGATAATGAGTGCTGAGTGATGATAACACCAGAGCTGAGTGATGGAGATGTGGCGCAGATGTTCTGGGCCTGAGCTGCCCCTTCCTATCGCGGGCCTGGGGTATACGTACAAATCAAAACGGGCCGGACTTCTGTGGAATGTGCCTTGAGCTGATTTATTTTCCAGCATCACTCTCATTACATGGTTTTGAGAATGGGAAGATGCCATCAGTTCACATTCCAGGCAGCAGAAAAACAACCTAATGTTACAACTTACTTTATAATTTTTTGGACCAATCACACACAGCAAAAGCATATTGATAGTAGTTCTATCTAACACACTCTAAGTGTACAGCTAAGTGTAAGCTGTACACTCTAACTGTACAGCTCTAGTCGCAGTTCTGATGTCTCTGAGGCCTGCCTTTTGCAGCTTTCCCAAAATCCTCTGATATTGTGGATTCCCACAATTCTTCTTCTTGGTTCACTTAAAAAGAAACTTTTATAATGATGTTGTTTATTATTTGTGTTTCCTATGTTTATTATAATATTTCCGCTTATTACTTAAAGCATTTTTTTGCTTGCACTAAGCATTGCTGCATTACAACACAGCAGTTCAATGTTATGAAAATCTAGTCAGTTTAAAGGGCATAAATTATGCTTGGCAATAGTTACAAGTTATGTTTGAAAACGTATTGTCGGCTCTGTGGTTTTAAATTAAAACTTTCTTCCATGTCTACACTTTCATTTAATATCTCCGTGAGATTTCGAGACCTCTCTGTGAATTCATTCCTTACTTCTTTTTCTTCTATGATAAAAAGTTCCTTGACGGTTTTCTCTATCATTTGTCGCACTCACAGAAGTCTCCAAGGTATTACTACTAATATAACTATTAAAACACTTAACACATAGAGACTTATCTTGCAACGTTCCTTCAGCTAAGGTACAAGTACATAGACTATTGTTCTGTTTCTCCTTGCTTTTCTACACCAAAAAATAATTTTTCTGCTGACCTATCTCATGGCTGATGCTTAGCTCTAATCACAGTTCTGCTGTCTCTGAGGCCAGCCTTTTGCAACTTTCCCGAAAACCTCTGATTTTTGTAGATTCCCACCTCCTTCCCACCTCCTCGCTCTCTAGGAACTTCTGCCCATGCTGCACCCTAAAGCAGCTACAGCCTCTCATTCCTCCCCTGCTGTGTCTGCCCCACTGCCCACAGCGCGGTGGCCTCCTGGCTCAGCCAGCCCTAGTCCTGGCCCCGCTGCTGCCAGCCAGGGCTATGTGCTGGCCCCTGCCTGCCTACCTGCTGCCTGCCCAGCTGTTGGAGCACTCTGGGCATTCTGGGCTTGCAGGGCCAGGAGAAAGAGGAGCAGGAGGCAGTGCCTCAGGGCCATGATCCCCCCTGCTCGCAACACTCTGCTGCTGCTGCTGCTGCAGTATTGCCAAGAGTGAGCACTGAACAACAAAGTGGAGCTTTGGAAGCTCACATCAAAGAGAGCTCTGTGACCTCATGACATAGTGATGTCTCTGAACTCCCCAATGTATGCCCACATTGCCTGTGAATTCCTGGACCTCCCCTCTACTGAATTTCCTTATTTTGCATAAGAATATAGGGAGCAAAACGGAGAAAGGTTGATGTATTCTGGGAGGCAGCACTGTGCAGGGGAATGCAGAGGCACTCATGTCTTATTCCTCAGAAATCCTCATCAGAAGCCCTGTATGCAGGCTGCTGTAAAAAGCCCAGATGCAAATGTCTTTCTTTGGTAGTATTTATGTCTGAAAGCCTTCTGGCAAGAATCCTGCTTTTCCATTTCTTCTGCTACAGTTTCATCACCTTTGATGGCAGCAGCACTGCTTCCATTCTCTACTCTCAAGCAAACATGGGTGTGCAGTGCCCACGCTTCTCCCAAGTGAGCCTGGTTGATTCCCTTGCCACTTCCAATCCCACTTCAAGCTCACTAAAGGAGCCCCACTAAATCCTGAGCCAAGATCCTTTTTCCCTTTGAGGCAGATGTAGCCCATGTGCACCATCAAGCCTGGTGTCCTGTAGAGTGACCCACAGTCAAAGCCCCACACTCCTGCTGGGGACACCAGGGTGCCAGGGATTCACTTCTGGAACCTTCCTGTGTCTGGGTCACTGCAAGTGGGACAAGTAAATTCCACACGCGCCCCAGATCCATCAAGCAGTCATGCAGAGGCTCCTATGACCAATATCACTTTCCTTCCCCTCTGTATCTCACACAAGGAGCTTTCCGCTCCTTCACAGAATCACAGAAATTCTAGGCTGGAAGAGACCTTTAAGATCATCGAGTCCAACCCCTGTTCTAACACCTCAACTAGATCATGGCACCAAGTGCCACATCCAGTCTTTTTTTAAACTCTTCGAGGGATGGTGACTCTACCACCTCCCTGGGTAGATGATTCCAGTATTTGACCACTCTTTCTGTGAAATACTTCCTCCTTAATTCTAGCCTGTATCTCCCTTGGCGCAGCTTGAGACTGTGTCCTCTTGTTCTGTCTGTTGTTGCCTGGAGAAAGAGACCGACCCCCAGCTCACCACAGCCACCCTTCAGGAAGTTGAAGAGAGTGATAAGGTCACCCCTGAGTCTCCTTTTCTCCAGGCTGAACAACCCCAGCTCCCTCAGTTGTTTCTCATATGGCTTGTGTTCCAAGCCCCTCACCAGCCTCGTTGCTCTCCTTTGGACATGCTCAAGCATCTCAACGTCCCTCCTAAAGTGAGGGGCCCAGAACTGGACACAATACTCCAGGTGAGGCCTCACCAGTGCTGAGTAGAGGGGAAGAATGACCTCCCTGCTCCTGCTGGCCACACCGTTCCTGATACTGGCCAGGATGCCATTGGCCTTCTTGGCCACCTGGGCACACTGCTGGCTCCTGTCCTTCATCCTCTTTGTGCTCATTGGGGAGGGACTGCCACATCTCCCATGACCTAAGTCACCATCTCAGGTCTCCTTGATGATCTCAGCACTGGACATCCCTCCTTCCCAGAACATCTTCCCTCTCTGCCCAGACCTTCCTGATTCAGGGCAGCATCCCAAATGAGCTCCTAGAGAAGTCTTTGCATGTCCCTCCTCACCAGCATGTCCTTATTCTGGTGCAGGAAAGCCTTGTGAATGGGCGCTGCTGGGAAAGCAGGCTGAGGCTGGCACAAACAGGTCCTGCACTGCAATGCAAGTTTCTCAAAGCTCCTGTCACAGTCTCAGCTCTGCTCCCAGCTCTGGGCATTCTAACCCTGCGACCACACGGCAGATGACAGATATCAGCACAACCAAATGAAACAGAAGAAGCCTTCTATGTGGGGTTCCAACTGCTGTCTTTAACAGAGAGGCTTAAGAGTCCCAGGACAGAGAAAAAGCCCTGAGCAGGGGAGGGCCCAGGGTACAAAACTGACTAGGAGTAGGTGGGGTAAAGCAACTGGGGAACCCATGAGTAAAGGGATAAGGGGAGGTACAGAGGTGGAGGGAATGGATAACAACCAATGGGGAAGTGGAGGAGGCCTACATGAACCAATAAGGAAGTAGGGAACAGTGAACATTTTGGAACTGGGAAAGGGACTATGAGTGATGTCACAACAGCAATTAGCATACAAAGAACTGTGGGAAAAGACTTTGAGTTGTCACTCTAACTTAAAGTGTTGGATCATCCCAGGGTATTTCTGTCGCTCCTTCCTCCACATGAGATACTACATACCCCAACAGAAACAACTGCAACAGGCAAGAACTTACTGCTCTGTAAATCTATTTATTTATATATTACCACTGAAATAGGTATCATTTTCTAGTAACAAAAAATATTCCAGTTGGTACAGGTAACATTTACATCAGGATGGTGCGGGCCGAGATGATTCCAAAGAAATCCAGTTGTCCTGTGAAGAGGCACTCTCAGCCATGGGAGCGATGGATTGAGGTGAGGGATCTTCCCCTAGGTGCATGTACAGCTGGCTGAGCTCTGCTGCAAAGGTTAGAGAAGAGTCCTCACAGATATTGATTAAGAGCACAGTTAAAGAAAGAATTGCAGTGTAGCAGTTTCTATGGAGCACTGCTATGGGCTCCCTTGGCACTCCAGCATAGTTTCAATAGCTTACTATCCAGAGAAGAAAAAAGTAACTCAATGGAAAGCCAGCTCACTTGCGTCTGCTCCGGCAATGTGACATGACTATGGCAATCTGCATGCCAAGCAGCAGTCCAACCAAGGCTAAAGCAATCCCTAGATATATATAGTTCTTGCTCAGCTCACAGATTCCAGCAGTCTCAACTTTTTGCCTGACAGATGACCCTGGCAGGAGAAAAGACAATGTGAGAGACAATGTTTGTACTCAACACTAGGGATAATCCCACAGCATGCTTCAGATGTCCGAGGATTATTGTCTTCAGAGATCTCTTCCTCCAGGTCTGGTGTCTCTGCATCAGGGACCAAGAGGGATCCCATAAACATCTCATGGGGAAGAGCCCAGTGTATGCCAGGGAGCAGCACTGCCCTTCTTCTCCTCTGGGCTAAAGGCCAGGGCTGTGTGCTGGGCAGCTGCAATTCATCCATGGAGAGCACTACAGGGATACAGCAGAAATGCTCCTATTTCCTTAAGCAAGTATCTCCCAAGCACTCACTTGCTGAATGTCCCTGAGGCTGACCAGATATGCTAGTGTCTTGTATTGCCTCTAGTTCTTCATCTGAGCTTGGTATGCTGTCATTTTCTTCCACAGGAAAGGTCTCTGGCACAGTCATGGAATCTGTCTCTACAAAAACAATGGGAACTTTAACCAGAAGCCACTGCCCCTTACCACAAGCATGGTACTATGTCCTCTGGGCATTCTGGCAAGTGGCAGTGAGGAGCCCACTGTCCCAAAAGACAAGAGGAATCAACAGATGGATTTTCTGTAATGCAACAAGAAATGAAGACCCAAACCACACAAGACTTCATTAACCAAATGACCCACAGAGAGAATGCCTTCGCTTTCATACTTATACTTGCGGTCCAGCTTCAACCCATCCCTGAGCCTGAGGTTGGGCAAGGGCAGCCAAGACTGCGTGGGATATCATTTCTGCCTCAATGATGTGCTGAGTGTTAGGTGAAAACAAATTCAGCAGAGGTCTTTTGCCAACATATGGCTGCCAATGTCTGCACACAGCAGCTCTGGCCAGTAATGGTACATCTGCAGCAGCAGCTGGAGATGCCCCTGGCAATCATCTGGAAGCACAGCTGTGAGGAGATGCTGTGCTGGACCTTTTCTATGGCTCATTCCAGGAGGTGTGAAATGGGGTGTCCCTGCAGCAAGACTCTGATGGAGCAGTTCTGGTTATTCAGGTTTTAGGACATCCCTACAGGAATGAAAAGCTTTGCATCCCAGTTCGCAAGGTTAACTGAATGGGATGTACCAACCCGATGGTGCTTCATCCATGGCTGTCAGGAGCTCCTCTGCTCCTGACAGAGGAGGGAATCCTTCAGGGAATCCTCCAGGAAATCCTTCAGGGAATCCTTCAGGAACCGTGTCATAATCCTTCCCTAAGTTAGATTTATAAAAGGATATTACACCTATGAATGTGTATTACTCATGAATAACAGGGGAAAGGAGTGCTCATTCTTGTAAAGGCAGTAGAGACTGATTACTCACACTTGAGGTACAAAATTGGAATCAGCACAGTATCTGCCTCCAGCTCAGGGGCTGAAAGAGGACTCTCTGGGTCCACAACTACAACCAAGCACACACAAGAAGTTAGCATCACATTGACTCCTCTCATGGTCACACCTCAAGGCCTGGATGTGGAATGTACTGACAGGGCACACACAGGTGGTTCTGTATTCTCACAGCTGCACAGGGGTCTGGCTGCCCTTGGGACACTGAGCTGGCAGCTCTCACATGAAGTGAAAATCCATGGCGTGCCCACACGACCTGTGGCTAGGTCAACCCTGGAGCCAGGCCGGGAGGCTGGATTACCAGAGGTGAGCGATAGACAACCAGAGCTGAATGACGCATAAGCGGCTGCCAGGGACGAATAACCAGTGCTAGTGATGGAGAATCGGTGCTGAGGTTCTGGGCTCGAACTGCCCCTTCCCACCTCTGTGCTCTTCAGGAACCTCTGTCCATGCTGCACCCTAAAGCAGCTGCAGCCCCTCACTCCTGCGCTGGTGTGTCTGCCCCACTGCCCACAGCGTGGTGGCCTCCTGGCTCAGCCAGCCCTAGTCCTGGCCCCGCTGCTGCCAGCCAGGGCTATGTGCTGGCCCCTGCCTGCCTACCTGCTGCCTGCCCAGCTGTTGGAGCACTCTGGGCATTCTGGGCTTGCAGGGCCAGGAGAAAGAGGAGCAGGAGGCAGTGCCTCAGGGCCATGATCCCCCCTGCTCGCAACACTCTGCTGCTGCTGCTGCGGCTGCTGCTGCTGCTGCTGCGGCTGCAGTGTTGCCGAGTGAGCACTGAACAACAAGGAGGAGTTTTGGAACCTCGCATCAAAGAGAGCTCTGTGACCTCATGACATAGTGATGTCTCTGAACTCCCCAATGTATGCCCACATTGCCTGTGAATTCCTGGACCTCCGCTCTACTGAATTTCCTTATTTTGCATAGGAATATAAGGAGCAAAATGGAGAAAGGTTGATGTATTCTGGGAGGCAGCACTGTGCAGGGGAATGCAGAGGCACTCATGTCGTATTCCTCAGACATCCCCATCTGAAGCCCTGTATGCAGGCTGCTGTAAAAAGCCCAGATGCAAATGTCTTTCTTTGGTAGTAATTATATCTGACAGCCTTCTGGCAAGAAACCTGCTTTTCCATTTCTTCTGCTACAGTTTCATCACCTTTGATGGCAGCACTGCTTCCATCCTCCACTCTCACGCAAACATGGGTGTGCAGTGCCCACGCTTCTCCCAAGTGAGCCTGGCTGATTCCCTTTCCACTTCCAATCCTACTTGAAGCTCGCTAAAAGAGCCCTACTAAATCCTGAGCCAAGATCCTTTTTCCCTTTGAGGCTGATGTAGCCCACGTGCCAGCATCAGGCCTGGTGTCCTCTAGAGTAACTCACGGTCAAAGCCCCACCACACTCCTGCTGGGAACACCAGGGTGCCAGGGGTTCACCTCTAGAACCTTCCTGTGTCTGGGTCACTGCAAGTGGCACAAGTAAATACCACATGCACCCCAGATCCCCAAGCTATCATCCAGAGGCCCTGAGCTCCCTTCTTCTTGTCCCTGGACACCATGAGGTACTGCCATGGGACACACACAAATGTGCCGGCTGCTGCAGATTGCAGCTAACACGGGTGGCCTTTTAGCCAAACAGCTCTTGTGGGAAGGAAATATTCAGGACTTCTGTGTGCCAGGCACGCTATGTTCAGAATCTCTTGGAAAGCCTTAAAACAGCGCCGTTGGTATCATTGCCCCTGAAGCACCAGTTAAGGCCCAGGTGTTTAGAGCTGCAAGCACAGAGGCACTGCCAGATTACCTCCCCTGGGGTGTCTCTCCAAGGCTCATAAGCAGTCTCCAGCCGACAAGCTGCAGAAACTCGGCCAATGCCGTGCTCTGGAATCAAGCAGAGATCGCTGCTCACCTTGAAGGCTGCAGCACACAATGAGCAGAGGGCCGTAGCAGGCTGCAGGGTGTCTTGGTCACATCTCCTAGCCAGAAGCCAGGCAGGCTGCCCAGCTGCCTCGGCGTTGGGTCTGAGCGCCATCGCGGGCCCTCCATTCCTGCCCGAGGGGAGGCACCGAAGAACACTGCCCTTCTTTATTCCTAACTGGCCATACACGGTCTCTCCCTTAGCGCACTCCACAGCATTGTGCTGCTCGGCGGCTCGTCAGCAGCTGTGGGAGCCGAGTCCCCAGAGCAGCTGTGGTGCTGCTGAAGCCGCCTGCGGCGTGTGGCACGGCACGGAGGCAGCGCTGCCCGCAGCCCGCGGCCTCCTTGGCCCGCGCTGCCGCCATTTCGCAGAGGGGCCGTGAGGAGCGGGCACGGGGCTGTGGGGCTGTGCCGGCCCCGCTCCCCGGGCCGCAGCTCCAGCTGCTCCCGCTGGCTCGGAGCGGCCCCGCTCCGGCCCGAGGGCCGAGGCGCCTGTCCCGGGCCCGACCGGCCGCTGTCGTGCCGCTGCAGGAGAGCTCCCCGCCGTGTCCCGGCTGCACAGAACGGCTGCCGGCGCAGTTCGCCTGGGAGCCTGAGCCGAGCGTGGCACAGGGGGCGGAGCCGAGAAATAGACACGGAACGGAGAGACAACTAGAGCAGGGAACGGGAACAGGGCTGGGGCAGGATGGAGATTCTTGAAGAAGCTTTGGAGGGACAGGAAGACAGAGACGGAGTAGGAGGGAAAAGGGATACAGAGAAAAAACAAGGGACTGGCATCTGGACAGAGTAACACACGAGGAGAAACCCAGGGGCATTCTTTTTGTTGCAGCCCATTGAACCCAGAGGGGTTTTCCTGCTGCAGTGGCATGTCAGCTCCCTCGAAGCAGCTGAGGCATTTGAGAAATGGCACTGCAGAGCATGACCATGCATATATACGTCCCACAGCTCTCAGTTCACATGTGCATCTGCAGGACTGCAAGTGTGCATGTCCATATGAGAAGAGTTTGTGAGGCTTGGTTCAAGGGTTGAGGCACAGCTCTCTTCTGAAAAGAGCCTTGGGCAGCCCTCTCAGGAGGCGGGTATCTCAGAGGCTGCTGAGAGGCCCATGAGAGCCAGCCCAGAGGTGGAGCTGGAGCTGCTGTGGAGAGGAGAGGGACAAGGGTGAGGAGCTCTGTGGTTCCTCGTCACCACTCCAAAGGGAATAGCAGTGTCTTGGGACAGTCCTTACCGCCTGGGGCAGAAGTAGAAGAAACCCTCCAAAACCCCACAGGGTGCAGAGTTGCCTTCAAGCATCTCTCTGGCAATTGCTGCTGGCAATATCCTCCCCACACACTGCAGGCAACAGTCAGCCTCAGAGAGCTGGGCTGCGTTTCTTGGACAGCAGCTTTGCTGCACTCTCACCTCCAGCTTTGGCTGTAGATGGCTGAGCTGGAGCAGCCACGGGGAAAGGCCTGCAGGGCCACAGTGAATCTGAGCCGTGAGCCCAGGACAGCAGTTCCCTGGCGTGTTGGTTTCTTGCAGTTCCTCGCTTTCTGCATCTGAGACGGGCACTCGGTCAATTCTTTCCTTCTGGAAAGCCTCCTTGTTTACAATCCTACATTCCAGTCTTAACCTCCCTGAACCAAAAGTTAAGTCCCAAAACAGCAATTAAGGAGCCACACACCACCTGCAACTGCCACCCTCGCTCAAGCAAAACACCACAGCACACTTCCTGTGTTTTGTTCCACCTTTGGCGTTCTTCCCATAGCGAGTGGGAAAAGACTGTCATTTTTATTATAATTACTGTCTCTGTTATCAAAATACGTTTTAGTAATGTTCATGACTAAGATCACATTCCTTCCCCTCAGTATCTTGCAAAGCCTGGTTCCAGCTTTTTGGTCCTTCATCCTCTTTGAGCTCATTGGGGAGGGGACTGCCACATCTCCCATGACCTAAGTCACCGTCTCAGGTCTCCTTGATGTGCTGAACACAGGACAGCCATCCTTCCCACAACATCTTCCCTCTCTGCCCAGACCTTCCTGATTCGGGGCAACATCCCACATGAGCTCCTAGAGAAGGTTTTGCATGTCACTCCTCACCAGCATGTCCTTATTCTGGTGCAGGAAAGCCTTGTGAATGGGCGCTGCTGGGAAAGCAGGCTGAGGCTGGCACAAACAGGTCCTGCACTGCAGTGCAAGTTTCTCAGAGTTCCTGTCCCACCCCCCAGCCCTGCTCCAATCTCCCTGCATTCTACCCCAACAGAAACAGCCACAACACGCAAGAATTTACTGCTTTTGGAAACAGATTTATTTTTCAAAATCACAGAAACAATCATCATCCACTAATACAAAATATCACTACCATCATCACTAAAAGTATCACTATCGCTATCACTAAAAAAAGCATGGTCCTCTTATACTAAGTATTGCTATCACAATCACCGTCACTAAAAGAATCACTATCACTATCTATCACTATCACTATCACAGTCACTATCACTATCATTAAAAGCATCCCTATTACTATAACTATCTATCAGTATCACTGAAAGGATCACTCTATCACTACCACTACCACTATGCCTATCACTACCACTACCACTATCACTAATCTTCATCTTCAAACATAAAATATTCCTGCTGGTACTGGTGGCAGGCGCACCACGAGGCTGTGGGCAGAGGAGACTCCAGGGAAACCCAGTGGTCCCGTGAAGTAGCCCTCTCAGCCAGAGCACAGCTGGGACACGTGGTCTGAGGTGACGGGTCTGCTTGCATGGTCTTGTACAGCTGGGCCAGCTCTGCTGCAAAGATCTCAGGAAACAGGCGGCAGCTGTCCCTGAACCCGTTAGCCTGGGGTCCCTTGCCGCTTCCTGGACCTTCTCCAGACTCAGTTTCATCTCTAAGCAGGCCACGGCTCTCCCAGGAAGAGTCCCAGTCCTGTCCTGATGCCTCTATGTCTTCCTGGGCTCTCCTGTAGAAACACATTTCCAAGGAGACTCCTCATAGATAGGAATTTGGAGCACAGTTAAACTGCACTGCAGCGATTCCCACAGAGCTGCCTGGGCACTGCAGCATGGTGCAAACACTTCATTGCCAATGGCAGCAATGAATAACTCACATGTCCCTCTTCTGCAGCTGATACATGACGATGCACCCAATTACTGCTGCAAGGAGGAGCACAGCTGAGACTAAAAGAGATGCTAGGAGGTACTTCTTGTTGAATTCCCACTGTCCAGCAGCTGACCCTGACAGGAGAAAAAGACAATGTGAGAGACAATGTTTGTACTCTGTACTAGGGATAATCCCGCAGTGTGCTTCACACGCCCGAGAATTATTTTGTTCAGAGAATTTTTCCTCTGGCTCTGGTGTCTCAGCATCGGGGACCAAGAGGTTCTCATGGGGAAGAGCCCAGTGTGTGCCAGGGAGCAGCACTGCCGCTGTCTTTTCCTCTGGGCTGCAGGGCAGGGCTGTGTGCTGGGCAGCTGCACTTCATCCGTGGAGAGCACTGCAGGGACACAGCAGAAATGCTGCTCTTCTTCCAAGACAGCATCGCCCAAGCACTCACCGGAATATTCCTCAGGCTCAGCGGGTTTGCTGGTGTCCTGTATTGGTTGGCTTTCTTCATCTGAGCCTGGGACACTGTCATTTTCTTCTGTAGGGAGGGTCTCTGGCACAGTCTCAGAATCTGTCTCTGCACAAAACACATTGGACACTTTAACCAGAAGCCACTGCCCCTTACCACAAGCATGGTACCATGGCCTGGGAATTCTGGCAAGTGGCAGTGAGGAGCCCGCTCTGGCCAAAGACAAGAGGAATCCATAGGCGAGTTTTCTGCCATGCAACATGAAATGCAGACCCAAACCACCCAAGACTTAATCAACCAAATGACCCACAGAAAAATGCCTTCTGGTTCATATTCATACTTGAGGTCCAGTTTCAACCCAGGTCTTGCAGTTAACAGAATGGGATATACCAACCAGATGGGGCTTCATCCAAGCCTGTCAGGAGCTCCTCTGCAACATCAGGGAATCCTTCAGGGAATCCCTCAGGAAATGTGTCATAATTCTTCCCTATGTTAGAGTTATAAAATAATGTTCACCTGTGGAGGTAAATTTCATACCACAGGGAAATACTACTGGGAAAAGGAGTGCTCATTCTTGTGTAAGCAGTAGAGACTGACTACTCACGCTTGAAGTACCAGCTTGGAATCATCACGGTATCTGCCTCTAGCTCAGGGTCTGAACGAGCGCTCTCTGTGTCCATAACTACAACGGAGCACGCACAAGAAGTTACCATCACGTTTACTCCTCTCATGGTCACACCTCAAGGCCTGGATGTGGAAGGTACTGACTGACAGGGCACACACAGGTGGTTCTGTATTCTCACAGCTGCAAAGGGGTCTGGCTGCCCTTGGGACACTGAGCTGGCAGCTCTCACATGAAGTGAAAAGCCATGGCGTGCCCACACGACTCCCTCCATCCCTGGAGCTAGGCCGGGAGGCTGGATAACGAGTGCTGAGTGATGATAACACCAGAGCTGAGTGATGGAGATGTGGCGCAGATGTTCTGGGCCTGAGCTGCCCCTTCCTATCGCGGGCCTGGGGTATACGTACAAATCAAAACGGGCCGGACTTCTGTGGAATGTGCCTTGAGCTGATTTATTTTCCAGCATCACTCTCATTACATGGTTTTGAGAATGGGAAGATGCCATCAGTTCACATTCCAGGCAGCAGAAAAACAACCTAATGTTACAACTTACTTTATAATTTTTTGGACCAATCACACACAGCAAAAGCATATTGATAGTAGTTCTATCTAACACACTCTAAGTGTACAGCTAAGTGTAAGCTGTACACTCTAACTGTACAGCTCTAGTCGCAGTTCTGATGTCTCTGAGGCCTGCCTTTTGCAGCTTTCCCAAAATCCTCTGATATTGTGGATTCCCACAATTCTTCTTCTTGGTTCACTTAAAAAGAAACTTTTATAATGATGTTGTTTATTATTTGTGTTTCCTATGTTTATTATAATATTTCCGCTTATTACTTAAAGCATTTTTTTGCTTGCACTAAGCATTGCTGCATTACAACACAGCAGTTCAATGTTATGAAAATCTAGTCAGTTTAAAGGGCATAAATTATGCTTGGCAATAGTTACAAGTTATGTTTGAAAACGTATTGTCGGCTCTGTGGTTTTAAATTAAAACTTTCTTCCATGTCTACACTTTCATTTAATATCTCCGTGAGATTTCGAGACCTCTCTGTGAATTCATTCCTTACTTCTTTTTCTTCTATGATAAAAAGTTCCTTGACGGTTTTCTCTATCATTTGTCGCACTCACAGAAGTCTCCAAGGTATTACTACTAATATAACTATTAAAACACTTAACACATAGAGACTTATCTTGCAACGTTCCTTCAGCTAAGGTACAAGTACATAGACTATTGTTCTGTTTCTCCTTGCTTTTCTACACCAAAAAATAATTTTTCTGCTGACCTATCTCATGGCTGATGCTTAGCTCTAATCACAGTTCTGCTGTCTCTGAGGCCAGCCTTTTGCAACTTTCCCGAAAACCTCTGATTTTTGTAGATTCCCACCTCCTTCCCCCCTCCTCGCTCTCTAGGAACCTCTGCCCATGCTGCACCCTAAAGCAGCTGCAGCCTCTCATTCCTCCCCTGCTGTGTCTGCCCCACTGCCCACAGCGCGGTGGCCTCCTGGCTCAGCCAGCCCTAGTCCTGGCCCCGCTGCTGCCAGCCAGGGCTATGTGCTGGCCCCTGCCTGCCTACCTGCTGCCTGCCCAGCTGTTGGAGCACTCTGGGCATTCTGGGCTTGCAGGGCCAGGAGAAAGAGGAGCAGGAGGCAGTGCCTCAGGGCCATGATCCCCCCTGCTCGCAACACTCTGCTGCTGCTGCTGCTGCTGCTGCAGTATTGCCAAGAGTGAGCACTGAACAACAAAGTGGAGCTTTGGAAGCTCACATCAAAGAGAGCTCTGTGACCTCATGACATAGTGATGTCTCTGAACTCCCCAATGTATGCCCATATTGCCTGTGAATTCCTGGACCTCCCCTCTACTGAATTTCCTTATTTTGCATAAGAATATAGGGAGCAAAACGGAGAAAGGTTGATGTATTCTGGGAGGCAGCACTGTGCAGGGGAATGCAGAGGCACTCATGTCTTATTCCTCAGAAATCCTCATCAGAAGCCCTGTATGCAGGCTGCTGTAAAAAGCCCAGATGCAAATGTCTTTCTTTGGTAGTATTTATGTCTGAAAGCCTTCTGGCAAGAATCCTGCTTTTCCATTTCTTCTGCTACAGTTTCATCACCTTTGATGGCAGCAGCACTGCTTCCATTCTCTACTCTCAAGCAAACATGGGTGTGCAGTGCCCACGCTTCTCCCAAGTGAGCCTGGTTGATTCCCTTGCCACTTCCAATCCCACTTCAAGCTCACTAAAGGAGCCCCACTAAATCCTGAGCCAAGATCCTTTTTCCCTTTGAGGCAGATGTAGCCCATGTGCACCATCAAGCCTGGTGTCCTGTAGAGTGACCCACAGTCAAAGCCCCACACTCCTGCTGGGGACACCAGGGTGCCAGGGATTCACTTCTGGAACCTTCCTGTGTCTGGGTCACTGCAAGTGGGACAAGTAAATTCCACACGCGCCCCAGATCCATCAAGCAGTCATGCAGAGGCTCCTATGACCAATATCACTTTCCTTCCCCTCTGTATCTCACACAAGGAGCTTTCCGCTCCTTCACAGAATCACAGAAATTCTAGGCTGGAAGAGACCTTTAAGATCATCGAGTCCAACCCCTGTTCTAACACCTCAACTAGATCATGGCACCAAGTGCCACATCCAGTCTTTTTTTAAACTCTTCGAGGGATGGTGACTCTACCACCTCCCTGGGTAGATGATTCCAGTATTTGACCACTCTTTCTGTGAAATACTTCCTCCTTAATTCTAGCCTGTATCTCCCTTGGCGCAGCTTGAGACTGTGTCCTCTTGTTCTGTCTGTTGTTGCCTGGAGAAAGAGACCGACCCCCAGCTCACCACAGCCACCCTTCAGGAAGTTGAAGAGAGTGATAAGGTCACCCCTGAGTCTCCTTTTCTCCAGGCTGAACAACCCCAGCTCCCTCAGTTGTTTCTCATATGGCTTGTGTTCCAAGCCCCTCACCAGCCTCGTTGCTCTCCTTTGGACATGCTCAAGCATCTCAACGTCCCTCCTAAAGTGAGGGGCCCAGAACTGGACACAATACTCCAGGTGAGGCCTCACCAGTGCTGAGTAGAGGGGAAGAATGACCTCCCTGCTCCTGCTGGCCACACCGTTCCTGATACTGGCCAGGATGCCATTGGCCTTCTTGGCCACCTGGGCACACTGCTGGCTCCTGTCCTTCATCCTCTTTGTGCTCATTGGGGAGGGACTGCCACATCTCCCATGACCTAAGTCACCATCTCAGGTCTCCTTGATGATCTCAGCACTGGACATCCCTCCTTCCCAGAACATCTTCCCTCTCTGCCCAGACCTTCCTGATTCAGGGCAGCATCCCAAATGAGCTCCTAGAGAAGTCTTTGCATGTCCCTCCTCACCAGCATGTCCTTATTCTGGTGCAGGAAAGCCTTGTGAATGGGCGCTGCTGGGAAAGCAGGCTGAGGCTGGCACAAACAGGTCCTGCACTGCAATGCAAGTTTCTCAAAGCTCCTGTCACAGTCTCAGCTCTGCTCCCAGCTCTGGGCATTCTAACCCTGCGACCACACGGCAGATGACAGATATCAGCACAACCAAATGAAACAGAAGAAGCCTTCTATGTGGGGTTCCAACTGCTGTCTTTAACAGAGAGGCTTAAGAGTCCCAGGACAGAGAAAAAGCCCTGAGCAGGGGAGGGCCCAGGGTACAAAACTGACTAGGAGTAGGTGGGGTAAAGCAACTGGGGAACCCATGAGTAAAGGGATAAGGGGAGGTACAGAGGTGGAGGGAATGGATAACAACCAATGGGGAAGTGGAGGAGGCCTACATGAACCAATAAGGAAGTAGGGAACAGTGAACATTTTGGAACTGGGAAAGGGACTATGAGTGATGTCACAACAGCAATTAGCATACAAAGAACTGTGGGAAAAGACTTTGAGTTGTCACTCTAACTTAAAGTGTTGGATCATCCCAGGGTATTTCTGTCGCTCCTTCCTCCACATGAGATACTACATACCCCAACAGAAACAACTGCAACAGGCAAGAACTTACTGCTCTGTAAATCTATTTATTTATATATTACCACTGAAATAGGTATCATTTTCTAGTAACAAAAAATATTCCAGTTGGTACAGGTAACATTTACATCAGGATGGTGCGGGCCGAGATGATTCCAAAGAAATCCAGTTGTCCTGTGAAGAGGCACTCTCAGCCATGGGAGCGATGGATTGAGGTGAGGGATCTTCGCCTAGGTGCATGTACAGCTGGCTGAGCTCTGCTGCAAAGGTTAGAGAAGAGTCCTCACAGATATTGATTAAGAGCACAGTTAAAGAAAGAATTGCAGTGTAGCAGTTTCTATGGAGCACTGCTATGGGCTCCCTTGGCACTCCAGCATAGTTTCAATAGCTTACTATCCAGAGAAGAAAAAAGTAACTCAATGGAAAGCCAGCTCACTTGCGTCTGCTCCGGCAATGTGACATGACTATGGCAATCTGCATGCCAAGCAGCAGTCCAACCAAGGCTAAAGCAATCCCTAGATATATATAGTTCTTGCTCAGCTCACAGATTCCAGCAGTCTCAACTTTTTGCCTGACAGATGACCCTGGCAGGAGAAAAGACAATGTGAGAGACAATGTTTGTACTCAACACTAGGGATAATCCCACAGCATGCTTCAGATGTCCGAGGATTATTGTCTTCAGAGATCTCTTCCTCCAGGTCTGGTGTCTCTGCATCAGGGACCAAGAGGGATCCCATAAACATCTCATGGGGAAGAGCCCAGTGTATGCCAGGGAGCAGCACTGCCCTTCTTCTCCTCTGGGCTAAAGGCCAGGGCTGTGTGCTGGGCAGCTGCAATTCATCCATGGAGAGCACTACAGGGATACAGCAGAAATGCTCCTATTTCCTTAAGCAAGTATCTCCCAAGCACTCACTTGCTGAATGTCCCTGAGGCTGACCAGATATGCTAGTGTCTTGTATTGCCTCTAGTTCTTCATCTGAGCTTGGTATGCTGTCATTTTCTTCCACAGGAAAGGTCTCTGGCACAGTCATGGAATCTGTCTCTACAAAAACAATGGGAACTTTAACCAGAAGCCACTGCCCCTTACCACAAGCATGGTACTATGTCCTCTGGGCATTCTGGCAAGTGGCAGTGAGGAGCCCACTGTCCCAAAAGACAAGAGGAATCAACAGATGGATTTTCTGTAATGCAACAAGAAATGAAGACCCAAACCACACAAGACTTCATTAACCAAATGACCCACAGAGAGAATGCCTTCGCTTTCATACTTATACTTGCGGTCCAGCTTCAACCCATCCCTGAGCCTGAGGTTGGGCAAGGGCAGCCAAGACTGCGTGGGATATCATTTCTGCCTCAATGATGTGCTGAGTGTTAGGTGAAAACAAATTCAGCAGAGGTCTTTTGCCAACATATGGCTGCCAATGTCTGCACACAGCAGCTCTGGCCAGTAATGGTACATCTGCAGCAGCAGCTGGAGATGCCCCTGGCAATCATCTGGAAGCACAGCTGTGAGGAGATGCTGTGCTGGACCTTTTCTATGGCTCATTCCAGGAGGTGTGAAATGGGGTGTCCCTGCAGCAAGACTCTGATGGAGCAGTTCTGGTTATTCAGGTTTTAGGACATCCCTACAGGAATGAAAAGCTTTGCATCCCAGTTCGCAAGGTTAACTGAATGGGATGTACCAACCCGATGGTGCTTCATCCATGGCTGTCAGGAGCTCCTCTGCTCCTGACAGAGGAGGGAATCCTTCAGGGAATCCTCCAGGAAATCCTTCAGGGAATCCTTCAGGAACCGTGTCATAATCCTTCCCTAAGTTAGATTTATAAAAGGATATTACACCTATGAATGTGTATTACTCATGAATAACAGGGGAAAGGAGTGCTCATTCTTGTAAAGGCAGTAGAGACTGATTACTCACACTTGAGGTACAAAATTGGAATCAGCACAGTATCTGCCTCCAGCTCAGGGGCTGAAAGAGGACTCTCTGGGTCCACAACTACAACCAAGCACACACAAGAAGTTAGCATCACATTGACTCCTCTCATGGTCACACCTCAAGGCCTGGATGTGGAATGTACTGACAGGGCACACACAGGTGGTTCTGTATTCTCACAGCTGCACAGGGGTCTGGCTGCCCTTGGGACACTGAGCTGGCAGCTCTCACATGAAGTGAAAATCCATGGCGTGCCCACACGACCTGTGGCTAGGTCAACCCTGGAGCCAGGCCGGGAGGCTGCATTACCAGAGGTGAGCGATAGACAACCAGAGCTGAATGACGCATAAGCGGCTGCCAGGGACGAATAACCAGTGCTAGTGATGGAGAACCGGTGCTGAGGTTCTGGGCTCGAACTGCCCCTTCCCACCTCTGTGCTCTTCAGGAACCTCTGTCCATGCTGCACCCTAAAGCAGCTGCAGCCCCTCACTCCTGCGCTGGTGTGTCTGCCCCACTGCCCACAGCGTGGTGGCCTCCTGGCTCAGCCAGCCCTAGTCCTGGCCCCGCTGCTGCCAGCCAGGGCTATGTGCTGGCCCCTGCCTGCCTACCTGCTGCCTGCCCAGCTGTTGGAGCACTCTGGGCATTCTGGGCTTGCAGGGCCAGGAGAAAGAGGAGCAGGAGGCAGTGCCTCAGGGCCATGATCCCCCCTGCTCGCAACACTCTGCTGCTGCTGCTGCTGCAGTGTTGCCGAGAGTGAGCACTGAACAACAAGGAGAAGTTTTGGAACCTCGCATCAAAGAGAGCTCTGTGACCTCATGACATAGTGATGTCTCTGAACTCCCCAATGTATGCCCACATTGCCTGTGAATTCCTGGACCTCCGCTCTACTGAATTTCCTTATTTTGCATAGGAATATAAGGAGCAAAACGGAGAAAGGTTGATGTATTCTGGGAGGCAGCACTGTGCAGGGGAATGCAGAGGCACTCATGTCGTATTCCTCAGACATCCCCATCTGAAGCCCTGTATGCAGGCTGCTGTAAAAAGCCCAGATGCAAATGTCTTTCTTTGGTAGTAATTATATCTGACAGCCTTCTGGCAAGAAACCTGCTTTTCCATTTCTTCTGCTACAGTTTCATCACCTTTGATGGCAGCACTGCTTCCATCCTCCACTCTCACGCAAACATGGGTGTGCAGTGCCCACGCTTCTCCCAAGTGAGCCTGGCTGATTCCCTTTCCACTCCCAATCCTACTTGAAGCTCGCTAAAAGAGCCCTACTAAATCCTGAGCCAAGATCCTTTTTCCCTTTGAGGCTGATGTAGCCCACGTGCCAGCATCAGGCCTGGTGTCCTCTAGAGTAACTCACGGTCAAAGCCCCACCACACTCCTGCTGGGAACACCAGGGTGCCAGGGGTTCACCTCTAGAACCTTCCTGTGTCTGGGTCACTGCAAGTGGCACAAGTAAATACCACATGCACCCCAGATCCCCAAGCTATCATCCAGAGGCCCTGAGCTCCCTTCTTCTTGTCCCTGGACACCATGAGGTACTGCCATGGGACACACACAAATGTGCCGGCTGCTGCAGATTGCAGCTAACACGGGTGGCCTTTTAGCCAAACAGCTCTTGTGGGAAGGAAATATTCAGGACTTCTGTGTGCCAGGCACGCTATGTTCAGAATCTCTTGGAAAGCCTTAAAACAGCGCCGTTGGTATCATTGCCCCTGAAGCACCAGTTAAGGCCCAGGTGTTTAGAGCTGCAAGCACAGAGGCACTGCCAGATTACCTCCCCTGGGGTGTCTCTCCAAGGCTCATAAGCAGTCTCCAGCCGACAAGCTGCAGAAACTCGGCCAATGCCGTGCTCTGGAATCAAGCAGAGATCGCTGCTCACCTTGAAGGCTGCAGCACACAATGAGCAGAGGGCCGTAGCAGGCTGCAGGGTGTCTTGGTCACATCTCCTAGCCAGAAGCCAGGCAGGCTGCCCAGCTGCCTCGGCGTTGGGTCTGAGCGCCATCGCGGGCCCTCCATTCCTGCCCGAGGGGAGGCACCGATGAACACTGCCCTTCTTTGTTCCTAACTGGCCATACACGGTCTCTCCCTTAGCGCACTCCACAGCATTGTGCTGCTCGGCGGCTCGTCAGCAGCTGTGGGAGCCGAGTCCCCAGAGCAGCTGTGGTGTTGCTGAAGCCGCCTGCGGCGTGTGGCACGGCACGGAGGCAGCGCTGCCCGCAGCCCGCGGCCTCCTTGGCCCGCGCTGCTGCCATTTCGCAGAGGGGCCGTGAGGAGCGGGCACGGGGCTGTGGGGCTGTGCCGGCCCCGCTCCCCGGGCCGCAGCTCCAGCTGCTCCCGCTGGCTCGGAGCGGCCCCGCTCCGGCCCGAGGGCCGAGGCGCCTGTCCCGGGCCCGACCGGCCGCTGTCGTGCCGCTGCAGGAGAGCTCCCCGCCGTGTCCCGGCTTCACAGAACGGCTGCCGGCGCAGTTCGCCTGGGAGCCTGAGCCGAGCGTGGCACAGGGGGCGGAGCCGAGAAATAGACACGGAACGGAGAGACAACTAGAGCAGGGAACGGGAACAGGGCTGGGGCAGGATGGAGATTCTTGAAGAAGCTTTGGAGGGACAGGAAGACAGAGACGGAGTAGGAGGGAAAAGGGATACAGAGAAAAAACAAGGGACTGGCATCTGGACAGAGTAACACACGAGGAGAAACCCAGGGGCATTCTTTTTGTTGCAGCCCATTGAACCCAGAGGGGTTTTCCTGCTGCAGTGGCATGTCAGCTCCCTCGAAGCAGCTGAGGCATTTGAGAAATGGCACTGCAGAGCATGACCATGCATATATACGTCCCACAGCTCTCAGTTCACATGTGCATCTGCAGGACTGCAAGTGTGCATGTCCATATGAGAAGAGTTTGTGAGGCTTGGTTCAAGGGTTGAGGCACAGCTCTCTTCTGAAAAGAGCCTTGGGCAGCCCTCTCAGGAGGCGGGTATCTCAGAGGCTGCTGAGAGGCCCATGAGAGCCAGCCCAGAGGTGGAGCTGGAGCTGCTGTGGAGAGGAGAGGGACAAGGGTGAGGAGCTCTGTGGTTCCTCGTCACCACTCCAAAGGGAATAGCAGTGTCTTGGGACAGTCCTTACCGCCTGAGGCAGAAGTAGAAGAAACCCTCCAAAACCCCACAGGGTGCAGAGTTGCCTTCAAGCATCTCTCTGGCAATTGCTGCTGGCAATATCCTCCCCACACACTGCAGGCAACAGTCAGCCTCAGAGAGCTGTGCTGTGTTTCTTGGACAGCAGCTTTGCTGCACTCTCACCTCCAGCTTTGGCTGTAGATGGCCGAGCTGGAGCAGCCACGGGGAAAGGCCTGCAGGGCCACAGTGAATCTGAGCCGTGAGCCCAGGACAGCAGTTCCCTGGCGTGTTGGTTTCTTGCAGTTCCTCGCTTTCTGCATCGGAGACGGGCACTCAGTCAATTCTTTCCTTCTGGAAAGCCTCCTTGTTTACAATCCTACATTCCAGTCTTAACCTCCCTGAACCAAAAGTTAAGTCCCAAAACAGCAATTAAGGAGCCACACACCACCTGCAACTGCCACCCTCGCTCAAGCAAAACACCACAGCACGCTTCCTGTGTTTTGTTCCACCTTTGGCGTTCTTCCCATAGCGAGTGGGAAAAGACTGTCATTTTTATTATAATTGCTGTCTCTGTTATCAAAATACGTTTTAGTAATGTTCATGACTAAGATCACATTCCTTCCCCTCAGTATCTTGCAAAGCCTGGTTCCAGCTTTTTGGTCCTTCATCCTCTTTGAGCTCATTGGGGAGGGGACTGCCACATCTCCCATGACCTAAGTCACCGTCTCGGGTCTCCTTGATGATCTCAGCACTGGACATCCCTCCTTCCCAGAACATCTTCCCTCTCTGCCCAGACCTTCCTGATTCGGGGCAGCATCCCAAATGAGCTCCTAGAGAAGTCTTTGCATGTCCCTCCTCACCAGCATGTCCTTATTCTGGTGCAGGAAAGCCTTGTGAATGGGCGCTGCTGGGAAAGCAGGCTGAGGCTGGCACAAACAGGTCCTGCACTGCAGTGCAAGTTTGTCAGAGCTCCTGTCACAGCCTCAGCCCTTCTCTCAGCTCTGTGCATTCTACCCCAACAGAAAAAGCCACAAGAGGCAAGAATTTACTGCTTTTGGAAACAGATTTATTTTTCAAAATCACAGAAACGATCATCATCCACTAATACAAAGTATCACTATCATCATCACTAAAAGTATCAGTATCGCTATCACTAAAATAAGCACTGTCCTCTAATACTAAGTATCGCTATCACAATCACTATCACTAAAAGACTCCCTATTACTGTAACTATCTATCACTATCACTGAATGAATCACTCTATCACTATCATTACCATATACCACTATGAATATCCCTATCACTATCAATACCACTATCACTATCACTATCACTATCCCTATCACTACCACTATCACTAATCTTCATCTTCAAAAAGAAAATATTCCTGCTGGTAGTGGTTACAGGGGCACCACGAGGCTGTGGGCAGAGGAGACTCCAGGAAAATCCAGGGGTCCCGTGAAGTAGCCCCCTCAGCCAGAGCGCAGTAGGGACACATCGTCAGAGGTGACGGGTCTGTGCACATGTTTTTGTATAGCTGGGCCAGCTCAGCTGCAAAGATCTCAGGAAACAGGCGGCAGCTGTCCCTGAACCCGTTGGCTTGGGGTCCCTCGCCGCTTCCTGGACCTTCTCCAGACTCAGTTTCATCTCTAAGTAGTCCACGGCTCTCCCAGGAAGAGTCCCAGTCCTGTCCTGATGCCTCTATGTCTTCCTGGGCTCTCCTGTAGAAACACATTTCCAAGGAGACTCCTCATAGATAGGAATTTGGAGCACAGTTAAACTGCACTGCAGCGATTCCCACAGAGCTGCCTGGGCACTGCAGCATGGTGCAAACACTTCATTGCCAATGGCAGCAATGAATAACTCACATGTCCCTCTTCCGCAGCTGATACATGACGATGCACCCAATTACTGCTGCAAGGAGCAGCACAGCCGAGACTAGCTAGCAAGAGATGCTAGCAGGTACTTCTTGCTGGATTCCCACTGTCCAGCAGCTGACCCTGGCAGGAGAAAAGACAATGTGAGAGACAATGTTTGCACTCTGCACTAGGCATAATTCCACAGTCTGCTTCACATGCCTGAGGATTATTTTGTTCAGAGAATTTTTCCTCTGGCTCTGGTGTCTCAGCATCAGGGACCAAGAGGTTCTCATGGGGAAGAGCCCAGTGTGTGCCAGGGAGCAGCACTGCCCCCGTCTTTTCCTCTGGGCTGTAGGGCAGGGCTGTGTGCTGGGCAGCTGCAATTCATCCATGGAGAGCACTGCAGGGATACAGCAGAAATGCTGCTCTTCTTCCAAGACAGCATAGCCCAAGCACTCGCCGGAATATTCCTCAGGCTCAGCAAGAGAGCTGGTGTCCCGTATTACTTCTCTTTCTTCGTGTGAGCTTGGCACACTGTTACTTTCTTCCATAGGGAGTATACTTTCTATACTCTCTACACAAAACACATTGGACACTTTAACCAGAAGCCACTGCCCCTTACCACAAGCATGGTACCATGGCCTGGGAATTCTGGCAAGTGGCAGTGAGGAGCCTGCTGTGCCCAAAGACAAGAGGAATCCATAGCCAAGTTTTCTGCCATGCAACATGAAATGCAGACCCAAACCACCCAAAACTTAATCAACCAAATGACCCAGAGAAAGAATGCCTTCTGGTTCATACTCATACTTGAGGTCCAGCTTCAACCCATCCCTGAGCCTGAGGATGGGCAGGGGCAGCCAAGACTGCGTGGGATATCATTTCTGCCTCCGTGCTGTGCTGAGTGTTAGGTGAAAACAAATTCAGCAGAGGCCTTTTGCCAGCCTCTGGCTGCCAATGTCTGCACACAGCAGCTCTGGCCAGTAATGGTACATCTGTATCAGCAGCTGGAGATGCCCCTGGCAATCATCTGGAAGCATAGCTGTGAGAAGATGCTGTGCTGGACTTTTTCTATGGCTCACTCCAGGAGGTGTGAAATGGGGTGTCCCTGCAGCAAGACTGACTGAGCGCTTCTGGCTATGCAGGATTTAGAACATGCCCAGAGGAAAGAAATTCTCTGTATCCCAGGTCTCAGGGTTAACAGAATGGGATATACCAACCAGATGGGGCTTCTTCCAAGGCTGTCAGGAGCTCCTCTGCAACATCAGGGAATCCTTCAGGAACTGTGTCATAATTCTTCCCTAGTTTGATTTATAAAAGAAAGTTACGCTTATGCAGGTGAATTTCTCATGAGTACGACAGGGAAAAGGAGTGCTCATTCTTGTGAAGGCAGTAGAGACTGACTACTCACGCTTGAGGTTCCAGCTTGGAATCATCACGGTATCTGCCTCTAGCTCAGGGTCTGAAAGAGCACTCTCTGTGTCCATAACTACAACGAAGCACACACAAGAAGTTAGCATCACATTTACTCCTCTCATGGTCACACCTCAAGGCCTGGATGTGGAAGGTACTGACTGACAGGGCACACACAGGTGGTTCTGTATTCTCACAGCTGCACAGGGGTCTGGCAGCTGAGCTGGCAGCTCTCACATGAAGTGAAAAGCCATGGCGTGCCCACACGACTCCCTCCAGCCCCGGAGCCAGGCCTGGAGGCTGGATAACGAGTGCTGAGTGATGATAACACCAGAGCTGAGTGATGGAGATGTGGCGCAGATGTTCTGGGCCTGAGCTGCCCCTTCCTATCGCGGGCCTGGGGTATACGTACAAATCAAAAGGGGCCGGACTTCTGTGGAATGTGCCTTGAGCTGATTTATTTTCCAGCATCACTCTCATTACATGGTTTTGAGAATGGGAAGATGCCATCAGTTCACATTCCAGGCAGCAGACAAAGAACCTAGTGTTACAACTTACTTTATAACTTTTTGGACCAATCACACACAGCAAAAGCATATTGACAGTTGTTCTATCTTAGCACTATAAGCACATGTACCTTTGGTTGAAACAATGTCTGCTTTTTTCGAATACAATAACTGCTTGTAAGCCTTAAAACACAAAGCACAGAGCCCCATTATTAACCTTCAAACTTCCTAATACCTTGCTAGATAAACTTTTCTGTAGTTTGGGGAGTTATTCTAGACAAGCCTTAATACACAGACCATTGTTCTATTTGTCCTTGCTTTTCTACTTTTTAAATAATTTTTCTGCTGACCTATCTCATGGCAACTGCACAGCTCTAATCCCAATTCTGCTGTCTCTGAGGCCTGCCTTTTGCAGCTTTCCCAAAATCCTCTGATATTGTGGATTCCCATAATTCTCCTTCTTGGTTCACTTAAAAAGGAACTTTTATAATCGTAATAGTTATGATTTGTGTTTCGTATCTTTATTATAATATTTCTGCTTATTACTTACTTAAAGCATTTTTTTGCTTGCACTAGGCATTGCTACAACACAGCAATTTAATGTTGTGAAAATCTAGTCAGTTTAAAAGGCATAAATTATGCTTGACAATAGTTACAAGCTACGTTTGAAAAAGTATTGTCGGCTTTATGGTTTTAATTTAAAACTTTCTTCCATGTCTATACTTTCATTTAATATCTCCGTGAGATTTCGAGAACTCTCTGTGAATCCATTTCTTACATTTTTTTTTTCTTCTATGATAAAAAAGTTCCTTGATAGCTTTGTCTATCATTTGTCGCACACACGGAAGTGTTCAAGGTATTACTGCTATTGTAACTATTAAAACACTTAACACATAGAGACTTATCTTGCAACGTTCCTTTAGCTAAGGTACAAATACACCGACTATTGTTGTGTTTCTCCTTGCTTTTCTACACTAAAAATAATTTTTCTGCTGACCTATCTCATGGCTGCTGCTTAGCTCTAATCACAGTTCTGCTGTCTCTGAGGCCAGCCTTTTGCAACTTTCCCGAAACCCTCTGATTTTTGTAGATTCCCACACCTTCCCACCTCTGGGCTCTTTAGGAACCTCTGCCCATGCTGCACCCTAAAGCAGCTGCAGCCCCTCACTCCTCCCCTGCTGTGTCTGCCCCACTGCCCACAGCGTGGTGGCCTCCTGGCTCAGCCAGCCCTAGTCCTGGCCCCGCTGCTGCCAGCCAGGGCTATGTGCTGGCCCCTGCCTGCCTACCTGCTGCCTGCCCAGCTGTTGGAGCACTCTGGGCATTCTGGGCTTGCAGGGCCAGGAGAAAGAGGAGCAGGAGGCAGTGCCTCAGGGCCATGATCCCCCCTGCTCGCAACACTCTGCTGCTGCTGCTGCGGCTGCTGCTGCTGCTGCTGCGGCTGCAGTGTTGCCGAGTGAGCACTGAACAACAAGGAGGAGTTTTGGAACCTCGCATCAAAGAGAGCTCTGTGACCTCATGACATAGTGATGTCTCTGAACTCCCCAATGTATGCCCACATTGCCTGTGAATTCCTGGACCTCCGCTCTACTGAATTTCCTTATTTTGCATAGGAATATAAGGAGGAAAACGGAGAAAGGTTGATGTATTCTGGGAGGCAGCACTGTGCAGGGGAATGCAGAGGCACTCATGTCGTATTCCTCAGACATCCCCATCTGAAGCCCTGTATGCAGGCTGCTGTAAAAAGCCCAGATGCAAATGTCTTTCTTTGGTAGTAATTATATCTGACAGCCTTCTGGCAAGAAACCTGCTTTTCCATTTCTTCTGCTACAGTTTCATCACCTTTGATGGCAGCACTGCTTCCATCCTCCACTCTCACGCAAACATGGGTGTGCAGTGCCCACGCTTCTCCCAAGTGAGCCTGGCTGATTCCCTTTCCACTTCCAATCCTACTTGAAGCTCGCTAAAAGAGCCCTACTAAATCCTGAGCCAAGATCCTTTTTCCCTTTGAGGCTGATGTAGCCCACGTGCCAGCATCAGGCCTGGTGTCCTGTAGAGTGACCCACGGTCAAAGCCCCACCACACTCCTGCTGGGAACACCAGGGTGCCAGGGGTTCACCTCTAGAACCTTCCTGTGTCTGGGTCACTGCAAGTGGCACAAGTAAATACCACATGCACCCCAGATCCCCAAGCTATCATCCAGAGGCCCTGAGCTCCCTTCTTCTTGTCCCTGGACACCATGAGGTACTGCCATGGGACACACACAAATGTGCCGGCTGCTGCAGATTGCAGCTAACACGGGTGGCCTTTTAGCCAAACAGCTCTTGTGGGAAGGAAATATTCAGGACTTCTGTGTGCCAGGCACGCTATGTTCAGAATCTCTTGGAAAGCCTTAAAACAGCGCCGTTGGTATCATTGCCCCTGAAGCACCAGTTAAGGCCCAGGTGTTTAGAGCTGCAAGCACAGAGGCACTGCCAGATTACCACCCCTGGGGTGTCTCTCCAAGGCTCATAAGCAGTCTCCAGCCGACAAGCTGCAGAAACTCGGCCAATGCCGTGCTCTGGAATCAAGCAGAGATCGCTGCTCACCTTGAAGGCTGCAGCACACAATGAGCAGAGGGCCGTAGCAGGCTGCAGGGTGTCTTGGTCACATCTCCTAGCCAGAAGCCAGGCAGGCTGCCCAGCTGCCTCGGCGTTGGGTCTGAGCGCCATCGCGGGCCCTCCATTCCTGCCCGAGGGGAGGCACCGATGAACACTGCCCTTCTTTGTTCCTAACTGGCCATACACGCAGTCTCTCCCTTAGCGCACTCCGCAGCATTGTGCTGCTCGGCGGCTCGTCAGCAGCTGTGGGAGCCGAGTCCCCAGAGCAGCTGTGGTGCTGCTGAAGCCGCCTGCGGCGTGTGGCACGGCACGGAGGCAGCGCTGCCCGCAGCCCGCGGCCTCCTTGGCCCGCGCTGCCGCCATTTCGCAGAGGGGCCGTGAGGAGCGGGCACGGGGCTGTGGGGCTGTGCCGGCCCCGCTCCCCGGGCCGCAGCTCCAGCTGCTCCCGCTGGCTCGGAGCGGCCCCGCTCCGGCCCGAGGGCCGAGGCGCCTGTCCCGGGCCCGACCGGCCGCTGTCGTGCCGCTGCAGGAGAGCTCCCCGCCGTGTCCCGGCTGCACAGAACGGCTGCCGGCGCAGTTCGCCTGGGAGCCTGAGCCGAGCGTGGCACAGGGGGCGGAGCCGAGAAATAGACACGGAACGGAGAGACAACTAGAGCAGGGAACGGGAACAGGGCTGGGGCAGGATGGAGATTCTTGAAGAAGCTTTGGAGGGACAGGAAGACAGAGACGGAGTAGGAGGGAAAAGGGATACAGAGAAAAAACAAGGGACTGGCATCTGGACAGAGTAACACACGAGGAGAAACCCAGGGGCATTCTTTTTGTTGCAGCCCATTGAACCCAGAGGGGTTTTCCTGCTGCAGTGGCATGTCAGCTCCCTCGAAGCAGCTGAGGCATTTGAGAAATGGCACTGCAGAGCATGACCATGCATATATACGTCCCACAGCTCTCAGTTCACATGTGCATCTGCAGGACTGCAAGTGTGCATGTCCATATGAGAAGAGTTTGTGAGGCTTGGTTCAAGGGTTGAGGCACAGCTCTCTTCTGAAAAGAGCCTTGGGCAGCCCTCTCAGGAGGCGGGTATCTCAGAGGCTGCTGAGAGGCCCATGAGAGCCAGCCCAGAGGTGGAGCTGGAGCTGCTGTGGAGAGGAGAGGGACAAGGGTGAGGAGCTCTGTGGTTCCTCGTCACCACTCCAAAGGGAATAGCAGTGTCTTGGGACAGTCCTTACCGCCTGAGGCAGAAGTAGAAGAAACCCTCCAAAACCCCACAGGGTGCAGAGTTGCCTTCAAGCATCTCTCTGGCAATTGCTGCTGGCAATATCCTCCCCACACACTGCAGGCAACAGTCAGCCTCAGAGAGCTGGGCTGCGTTTCTTGGACAGCAGCTTTGCTGCACTCTCACCTCCAGCTTTGGCTGTAGATGGCCGAGCTGGAGCAGCCACGGGGAAAGGCCTGCAGGGCCACAGTGAATCTGAGCCGTGAGCCCAGGACAGCAGTTCCCTGGCGTGTTGGTTTCTTGCAGTTCCTCGCTTTCTGCATCTGAGACGGGCACTCGGTCAATTCTTTCCTTCTGGAAAGCCTCCTTGTTTACAATCCTACATTCCAGTCTTAACCTCCCTGAACCAAAAGTTAAGTCCCAAAACAGCAATTAAGGAGCCACACACCACCTGCAACTGCCACCCTCGCTCAAGCAAAACACCACAGCACACTTCCTGTGTTTTGTTCCACCTTTGGCGTTCTTCCCATAGCGAGTGGGAAAAGACTGTCATTTTTATTATAATTACTGTCTCTGTTATCAAAATACGTTTTAGTAATGTTCATGACTAAGATCACATTCCTTCCCCTCAGTATCTTGCAAAGCCTGGTTCCAGCTTTTTGGTCCTTCATCCTCTTTGAGCTCATTGGGGAGGGGACTGCCACATCTCCCATGACCTAAGTCACCGTCTCAGGTCTCCTTGATGTGCTGAACACAGGACAGCCATCCTTCCCACAACATCTTCCCTCTCTGCCCAGACCTTCCTGATTCGGGGCAACATCCCACATGAGCTCCTAGAGAAGGTTTTGCATGTCACTCCTCACCAGCATGTCCTTATTCTGGTGCAGGAAAGCCTTGTGAATGGGCGCTGCTGGGAAAGCAGGCTGAGGCTGGCACAAACAGGTCCTGCACTGCAGTGCAAGTTTCTCAGAGTTCCTGTCCCACCCCCCAGCCCTGCTCCAATCTCCCTGCATTCTACCCCAACAGAAACAGCCACAACACGCAAGAATTTACTGCTTTTGGAAACAGATTTATTTTTCAAAATCACAGAAACAATCATCATCCACTAATACAAAATATCACTACCATCATCACTAAAAGTATCACTATCGCTATCACTAAAAAAAGCATGGTCCTCTTATACTAAGTATTGCTATCACAATCACCGTCACTAAAAGAATCACTATCACTATCTATCACTATCACTATCACAGTCACTATCACTATCATTAAAAGCATCCCTATTACTATAACTATCTATCAGTATCACTGAAAGGATCACTCTATCACTACCACTACCACTATGCCTATCACTACCACTACCACTATCACTAATCTTCATCTTCAAACATAAAATATTCCTGCTGGTACTGGTGGCAGGCGCACCACGAGGCTGTGGGCAGAGGAGACTCCAGGGAAACCCAGTGGTCCCGTGAAGTAGCCCTCTCAGCCAGAGCACAGCTGGGACACGTGGTCTGAGGTGACGGGTCTGCTTGCATGGTCTTGTACAGCTGGGCCAGCTCTGCTGCAAAGATCTCAGGAAACAGGCGGCAGCTGTCCCTGAACCCGTTAGCCTGGGGTCCCTTGCCGCTTCCTGGACCTTCTCCAGACTCAGTTTCATCTCTAAGCAGGCCACGGCTCTCCCAGGAAGAGTCCCAGTCCTGTCCTGATGCCTCTATGTCTTCCTGGGCTCTCCTGTAGAAACACATTTCCAAGGAGACTCCTCATAGATAGGAATTTGGAGCACAGTTAAACTGCACTGCAGCGATTCCCACAGAGCTGCCTGGGCACTGCAGCATGGTGCAAACACTTCATTGCCAATGGCAGCAATGAATAACTCACATGTCCCTCTTCTGCAGCTGATACATGACGATGCACCCAATTACTGCTGCAAGGAGGAGCACAGCTGAGACTAAAAGAGATGCTAGCAGGTACTTCTTGTTGAATTCCCACTGTCCAGCAGCTGACCCTGACAGGAGAAAAAGACAATGTGAGAGACAATGTTTGTACTCTGTACTAGGGATAATCCCGCAGTGTGCTTCACACGCCCGAGAATTATTTTGTTCAGAGAATTTTTCCTCTGGCTCTGGTGTCTCAGCATCGGGGACCAAGAGGTTCTCATGGGGAAGAGCCCAGTGTGTGCCAGGGAGCAGCACTGCCGCTGTCTTTTCCTCTGGGCTGCAGGGCAGGGCTGTGTGCTGGGCAGCTGCACTTCATCCGTGGAGAGCACTGCAGGGACACAGCAGAAATGCTGCTCTTCTTCCAAGACAGCATCGCCCAAGCACTCACCGGAATATTCCTCAGGCTCAGCGGGTTTGCTGGTGTCCTGTATTGGTTGGCTTTCTTCATCTGAGCCTGGGACACTGTCATTTTCTTCTGTAGGGAGGGTCTCTGGCACAGTCTCAGAATCTGTCTCTGCACAAAACACATTGGACACTTTAACCAGAAGCCACTGCCCCTTACCACAAGCATGGTACCATGGCCTGGGAATTCTGGCAAGTGGCAGTGAGGAGCCCGCTCTGGCCAAAGACAAGAGGAATCCATAGGCGAGTTTTCTGCCATGCAACATGAAATGCAGACCCAAACCACCCAAGACTTAATCAACCAAATGACCCACAGAAAGAATGCCTTCTGGTTCATATTCATACTTGAGGTCCAGTTTCAACCCAGGTCTTGCAGTTAACAGAATGGGATATACCAACCAGATGGGGCTTCATCCAAGCCTGTCAGGAGCTCCTCTGCAACATCAGGGAATCCTTCAGGGAATCCCTCAGGAAATGTGTCATAATTCTTCCCTATGTTAGAGTTATAAAATAATGTTCACCTGTGGAGGTAAATTTCATACCACAGGGAAATACTACTGGGAAAAGGAGTGCTCATTCTTGTGTAAGCAGTAGAGACTGACTACTCACGCTTGAAGTACCAGCTTGGAATCATCACGGTATCTGCCTCTAGCTCAGGGTCTGAACGAGCGCTCTCTGTGTCCATAACTACAACGGAGCACGCACAAGAAGTTACCATCACGTTTACTCCTCTCATGGTCACACCTCAAGGCCTGGATGTGGAAGGTACTGACTGACAGGGCACACACAGGTGGTTCTGTATTCTCACAGCTGCAAAGGGGTCTGGCTGCCCTTGGGACACTGAGCTGGCAGCTCTCACATGAAGTGAAAAGCCATGGCGTGCCCACACGACTCCCTCCATCCCTGGAGCTAGGCCGGGAGGCTGGATAATGAGTGCTGAGTGATGATAACACCAGAGCTGAGTGATGGAGATGTGGCGCAGATGTTCTGGGCCTGAGCTGCCCCTTCCTATCGCGGGCCTGGGGTATACGTACAAATCAAAACGGGCCGGACTTCTGTGGAATGTGCCTTGAGCTGATTTATTTTCCAGCATCACTCTCATTACATGGTTTTGAGAATGGGAAGATGCCATCAGTTCACATTCCAGGCAGCAGAAAAACAACCTAATGTTACAACTTACTTTATAATTTTTTGGACCAATCACACACAGCAAAAGCATATTGATAGTAGTTCTATCTAACACACTCTAAGTGTACAGCTAAGTGTAAGCTGTACACTCTAACTGTACAGCTCTAGTCGCAGTTCTGATGTCTCTGAGGCCTGCCTTTTGCAGCTTTCCCAAAATCCTCTGATATTGTGGATTCCCACAATTCTTCTTCTTGGTTCACTTAAAAAGAAACTTTTATAATGATGTTGTTTATTATTTGTGTTTCCTATGTTTATTATAATATTTCCGCTTATTACTTAAAGCATTTTTTTGCTTGCACTAAGCATTGCTGCATTACAACACAGCAGTTCAATGTTATGAAAATCTAGTCAGTTTAAAGGGCATAAATTATGCTTGGCAATAGTTACAAGTTATGTTTGAAAACGTATTGTCGGCTCTGTGGTTTTAAATTAAAACTTTCTTCCATGTCTACACTTTCATTTAATACTCCGTGAGATTTCGAGACCTCTCTGTGAATTCATTCCTTACTTCTTTTTCTTCTATGATAAAAAGTTCCTTGACGGTTTTCTCTATCATTTGTCGCACTCACAGAAGTCTCCAAGGTATTACTACTAATATAACTATTAAAACACTTAACACATAGAGACTTATCTTGCAACGTTCCTTCAGCTAAGGTACAAGTACATAGACTATTGTTCTGTTTCTCCTTGCTTTTCTACACCAAAAAATAATTTTTCTGCTGACCTATCTCATGGCTGATGCTTAGCTCTAATCACAGTTCTGCTGTCTCTGAGGCCAGCCTTTTGCAACTTTCCCGAAAACCTCTGATTTTTGTAGATTCCCACCTCCTTCCCCCCTCCTCGCTCTCTAGGAACCTCTGCCCATGCTGCACCCTAAAGCAGCTGCAGCCTCTCATTCCTCCCCTGCTGTGTCTGCCCCACTGCCCACAGCGCGGTGGCCTCCTGGCTCAGCCAGCCCTAGTCCTGGCCCCGCTGCTGCCAGCCAGGGCTATGTGCTGGCCCCTGCCTGCCTACCTGCTGCCTGCCCAGCTGTTGGAGCACTCTGGGCATTCTGGGCTTGCAGGGCCAGGAGAAAGAGGAGCAGGAGGCAGTGCCTCAGGGCCATGATCCCCCCTGCTCGCAACACTCTGCTGCTGCTGCTGCTGCTGCTGCAGTATTGCCAAGAGTGAGCACTGAACAACAAAGTGGAGCTTTGGAAGCTCACATCAAAGAGAGCTCTGTGACCTCATGACATAGTGATGTCTCTGAACTCCCCAATGTATGCCCATATTGCCTGTGAATTCCTGGACCTCCCCTCTACTGAATTTCCTTATTTTGCATAAGAATATAGGGAGCAAAACGGAGAAAGGTTGATGTATTCTGGGAGGCAGCACTGTGCAGGGGAATGCAGAGGCACTCATGTCTTATTCCTCAGAAATCCTCATCAGAAGCCCTGTATGCAGGCTGCTGTAAAAAGCCCAGATGCAAATGTCTTTCTTTGGTAGTATTTATGTCTGAAAGCCTTCTGGCAAGAATCCTGCTTTTCCATTTCTTCTGCTACAGTTTCATCACCTTTGATGGCAGCAGCACTGCTTCCATTCTCTACTCTCAAGCAAACATGGGTGTGCAGTGCCCACGCTTCTCCCAAGTGAGCCTGGTTGATTCCCTTGCCACTTCCAATCCCACTTCAAGCTCACTAAAGGAGCCCCACTAAATCCTGAGCCAAGATCCTTTTTCCCTTTGAGGCAGATGTAGCCCATGTGCACCATCAAGCCTGGTGTCCTGTAGAGTGACCCACAGTCAAAGCCCCACACTCCTGCTGGGGACACCAGGGTGCCAGGGATTCACTTCTGGAACCTTCCTGTGTCTGGGTCACTGCAAGTGGGACAAGTAAATTCCACACGCGCCCCAGATCCATCAAGCAGTCATGCAGAGGCTCCTATGACCAATATCACTTTCCTTCCCCTCTGTATCTCACACAAGGAGCTTTCCGCTCCTTCACAGAATCACAGAAATTCTAGGCTGGAAGAGACCTTTAAGATCATCGAGTCCAACCCCTGTTCTAACACCTCAACTAGATCATGGCACCAAGTGCCACATCCAGTCTTTTTTTAAACTCTTCGAGGGATGGTGACTCTACCACCTCCCTGGGTAGATGATTCCAGTATTTGACCACTCTTTCTGTGAAATACTTCCTCCTTAATTCTAGCCTGTATCTCCCTTGGCGCAGCTTGAGACTGTGTCCTCTTGTTCTGTCTGTGGTTGCCTGGAGAAAGAGACCGACCCCCAGCTCACCACAGCCACCCTTCAGGAAGTTGAAGAGAGTGATAAGGTCACCCCTGAGTCTCCTTTTCTCCAGGCTGAACAACCCCAGCTCCCTCAGTTGTTTCTCATATGGCTTGTGTTCCAAGCCCCTCACCAGCCTCGTTGCTCTCCTTTGGACATGCTCAAGCATCTCAACGTCCCTCCTAAAGTGAGGGGCCCAGAACTGGACACAATACTCCAGGTGAGGCCTCACCAGTGCTGAGTAGAGGGGAAGAATGACCTCCCTGCTCCTGCTGGCCACACCGTTCCTGATACTGGCCAGGATGCCATTGGCCTTCTTGGCCACCTGGGCACACTGCTGGCTCCTGTCCTTCATCCTCTTTGTGCTCATTGGGGAGGGACTGCCACATCTCCCATGACCTAAGTCACCATCTCAGGTCTCCTTGATGATCTCAGCACTGGACATCCCTCCTTCCCAGAACATCTTCCCTCTCTGCCCAGACCTTCCTGATTCAGGGCAGCATCCCAAATGAGCTCCTAGAGAAGTCTTTGCATGTCCCTCCTCACCAGCATGTCCTTATTCTGGTGCAGGAAAGCCTTGTGAATGGGCGCTGCTGGGAAAGCAGGCTGAGGCTGGCACAAACAGGTCCTGCACTGCAATGCAAGTTTCTCAGAGCTCCTGTCACAGTCTCAGCTCTGCTCCCAGCTCTGGGCATTCTAACCCTGCGACCACACGGCAGATGACAGATATCAGCACAACCAAATGAAACAGAAGAAGCCTTCTATGTGGGGTTCCAACTGCTGTCTTTAACAGAGAGGCCTAAGAGTCCCAGGACAGAGAAAAAGCCCTGAGCAGGGGAGGGCCCAGGGTACAAAACTGACTAGGAGTAGGTGGGGTAAAGCAACTGGGGAACCCATGAGTAAAGGGATAAGGGGAGGTACAGAGGTGGAGGGAATGGATAACAACCAATGGGGAAGTGGAGGAGGCCTACATGAACCAATAAGGAAGTAGGGAACAGTGAACATTTTGGAACTGGGAAAGGGACTATGAGTGATGTCACAACAGCAATTAGCATACAAAGAACTGTGGGAAAAGACTTTGAGTTGTCACTCTAACTTAAAGTGTTGGATCATCCCAGGGTATTTCTGTCGCTCCTTCCTCCACATGAGATACTACATACCCCAACAGAAACAACTGCAACAGGCAAGAACTTACTGCTCTGTAAATCTATTTATTTATATATTACCACTGAAATAGGTATCATTTTCTAGTAACAAAAAATATTCCAGTTGGTACAGGTAACATTTACATCAGGATGGTGCGGGCCGAGATGATTCCAAAGAAATCCAGTTGTCCTGTGAAGAGGCACTCTCAGCCATGGGAGCGATGGATTGAGGTGAGGGATCTTCCCCTAGGTGCATGTACAGCTGGCTGAGCTCTGCTGCAAAGGTTAGAGAAGAGTCCTCACAGATATTGATTAAGAGCACAGTTAAAGAAAGAATTGCAGTGTAGCAGTTTCTATGGAGCACTGCTATGGGCTCCCTTGGCACTCCAGCATAGTTTCAATAGCTTACTATCCAGAGAAGAAAAAAGTAACTCAATGGAAAGCCAGCTCACTTGCGTCTGCTCCGGCAATGTGACATGACTATGGCAATCTGCATGCCAAGCAGCAGTCCAACCAAGGCTAAAGCAATCCCTAGATATATATAGTTCTTGCTCAGCTCACAGATTCCAGCAGTCTCAACTTTTTGCCTGACAGATGACCCTGGCAGGAGAAAAGACAATGTGAGAGACAATGTTTGTACTCAACACTAGGGATAATCCCACAGCATGCTTCAGATGTCCGAGGATTATTGTCTTCAGAGATCTCTTCCTCCAGGTCTGGTGTCTCTGCATCAGGGACCAAGAGGGATCCCATAAACATCTCATGGGGAAGAGCCCAGTGTATGCCAGGGAGCAGCACTGCCCTTCTTCTCCTCTGGGCTAAAGGCCAGGGCTGTGTGCTGGGCAGCTGCAATTCATCCATGGAGAGCACTACAGGGATACAGCAGAAATGCTCCTATTTCCTTAAGCAAGTATCTCCCAAGCACTCACTTGCTGAATGTCCCTGAGGCTGACCAGATATGCTAGTGTCTTGTATTGCCTCTAGTTCTTCATCTGAGCTTGGTATGCTGTCATTTTCTTCCACAGGAAAGGTCTCTGGCACAGTCATGGAATCTGTCTCTACAAAAACAATGGGAACTTTAACCAGAAGCCACTGCCCCTTACCACAAGCATGGTACTATGTCCTCTGGGCATTCTGGCAAGTGGCAGTGAGGAGCCCACTGTCCCAAAAGACAAGAGGAATCAACAGATGGATTTTCTGTAATGCAACAAGAAATGAAGACCCAAACCACACAAGACTTCATTAACCAAATGACCCACAGAGAGAATGCCTTCGCTTTCATACTTATACTTGCGGTCCAGCTTCAACCCATCCCTGAGCCTGAGGTTGGGCAAGGGCAGCCAAGACTGCGTGGGATATCATTTCTGCCTCAATGATGTGCTGAGTGTTAGGTGAAAACAAATTCAGCAGAGGTCTTTTGCCAACATATGGCTGCCAATGTCTGCACACAGCAGCTCTGGCCAGTAATGGTACATCTGCAGCAGCAGCTGGAGATGCCCCTGGCAATCATCTGGAAGCACAGCTGTGAGGAGATGCTGTGCTGGACCTTTTCTATGGCTCATTCCAGGAGGTGTGAAATGGGGTGTCCCTGCAGCAAGACTCTGATGGAGCAGTTCTGGTTATTCAGGTTTTAGGACATCCCTACAGGAATGAAAAGCTTTGCATCCCAGTTCGCAAGGTTAACTGAATGGGATGTACCAACCCGATGGTGCTTCATCCATGGCTGTCAGGAGCTCCTCTGCTCCTGACAGAGGAGGGAATCCTTCAGGGAATCCTCCAGGAAATCCTTCAGGGAATCCTTCAGGAACCGTGTCATAATCCTTCCCTAAGTTAGATTTATAAAAGGATATTACACCTATGAATGTGTATTACTCATGAATAACAGGGGAAAGGAGTGCTCATTCTTGTAAAGGCAGTAGAGACTGATTACTCACACTTGAGGTACAAAATTGGAATCAGCACAGTATCTGCCTCCAGCTCAGGGGCTGAAAGAGGACTCTCTGGGTCCACAACTACAACCAAGCACACACAAGAAGTTAGCATCACATTGACTCCTCTCATGGTCACACCTCAAGGCCTGGATGTGGAATGTACTGACAGGGCACACACAGGTGGTTCTGTATTCTCACAGCTGCACAGGGGTCTGGCTGCCCTTGGGACACTGAGCTGGCAGCTCTCACATGAAGTGAAAATCCATGGCGTGCCCACACGACCTGTGGCTAGGTCAACCCTGGAGCCAGGCCGGGAGGCTGCATTACCAGAGGTGAGCGATAGACAACCAGAGCTGAATGACGCATAAGCGGCTGCCAGGGACGAATAACCAGTGCTAGTGATGGAGAACCGGTGCTGAGGTTCTGGGCTCGAACTGCCCCTTCCCACCTCTGTGCTCTTCAGGAACCTCTGTCCATGCTGCACCCTAAAGCAGCTGCAGCCCCTCACTCCTGCGCTGGTGTGTCTGCCCCACTGCCCACAGCGTGGTGGCCTCCTGGCTCAGCCAGCCCTAGTCCTGGCCCCGCTGCTGCCAGCCAGGGCTATGTGCTGGCCCCTGCCTGCCTACCTGCTGCCTGCCCAGCTGTTGGAGCACTCTGGGCATTCTGGGCTTGCAGGGCCAGGAGAAAGAGGAGCAGGAGGCAGTGCCTCAGGGCCATGATCCCCCCTGCTCGCAACACTCTGCTGCTGCTGCTGCTGCAGTGTTGCCGAGAGTGAGCACTGAACAACAAGGAGGAGTTTTGGAACCTCGCATCAAAGAGAGCTCTGTGACCTCATGACATAGTGATGTCTCTGAACTCCCCAATGTATGCCCACATTGCCTGTGAATTCCTGGACCTCCGCTCTACTGAATTTCCTTATTTTGCATAGGAATATAAGGAGCAAAACGGAGAAAGGTTGATGTATTCTGGGAGGCAGCACTGTGCAGGGGAATGCAGAGGCACTCATGTCGTATTCCTCAGACATCCCCATCTGAAGCCCTGTATGCAGGCTGCTGTAAAAAGCCCAGATGCAAATGTCTTTCTTTGGTAGTAATTATATCTGACAGCCTTCTGGCAAGAAACCTGCTTTTCCATTTCTTCTGCTACAGTTTCATCACCTTTGATGGCAGCACTGCTTCCATCCTCCACTCTCACGCAAACATGGGTGTGCAGTGCCCACGCTTCTCCCAAGTGAGCCTGGCTGATTCCCTTTCCACTTCCAATCCTACTTGAAGCTCGCTAAAAGAGCCCTACTAAATCCTGAGCCAAGATCCTTTTTCCCTTTGAGGCTGATGTAGCCCACGTGCCAGCATCAGGCCTGGTGTCCTGTAGAGTGACCCACGGTCAAAGCCCCACCACACTCCTGCTGGGAACACCAGGGTGCCAGGGGTTCACCTCTAGAACCTTCCTGTGTCTGGGTCACTGCAAGTGGCACAAGTAAATACCACATGCACCCCAGATCCCCAAGCTATCATCCAGAGGCCCTGAGCTCCCTTCTTCTTGTCCCTGGACACCATGAGGTACTGCCATGGGACACACACAAATGTGCCGGCTGCTGCAGATTGCAGCTAACACGGGTGGCCTTTTAGCCAAACAGCTCTTGTGGGAAGGAAATATTCAGGACTTCTGTGTGCCAGGCACGCTATGTTCAGAATCTCTTGGAAAGCCTTAAAACAGCGCCGTTGGTATCATTGCCCCTGAAGCACCAGTTAAGGCCCAGGTGTTTAGAGCTGCAAGCACAGAGGCACTGCCAGATTACCTCCCCTGGGGTGTCTCTCCAAGGCTCATAAGCAGTCTCCAGCCGACAAGCTGCAGAAACTCGGCCAATGCCGTGCTCTGGAATCAAGCAGAGATCGCTGCTCACCTTGAAGGCTGCAGCACACAATGAGCAGAGGGCCGTAGCAGGCTGCAGGGTGTCTTGGTCACATCTCCTAGCCAGAAGCCAGGCAGGCTGCCCAGCTGCCTCGGCGTTGGGTCTGAGCGCCATCGCGGGCCCTCCATTCCTGCCCGAGGGGAGGCACCGATGAACACTGCCCTTCTTTGTTCCTAACTGGCCATACACGCAGTCTCTCCCTTAGCGCACTCCGCAGCATTGTGCTGCTCGGCGGCTCGTCAGCAGCTGTGGGAGCCGAGTCCCCAGAGCAGCTGTGGTGCTGCTGAAGCCGCCTGCGGCGTGTGGCACGGCACGGAGGCAGCGCTGCCCGCAGCCCGCGGCCTCCTTGGCCCGCGCTGCCGCCATTTCGCAGAGGGGCCGTGAGGAGCGGGCACGGGGCTGTGGGGCTGTGCCGGCCCCGCTCCCCGGGCCGCAGCTCCAGCTGCTCCCGCTGGCTCGGAGCGGCCCCGCTCCGGCCCGAGGGCCGAGGCGCCTGTCCCGGGCCCGACCGGCCGCTGTCGTGCCGCTGCAGGAGAGCTCCCCGCCGTGTCCCGGCTGCACAGAACGGCTGCCGGCGCAGTTCGCCTGGGAGCCTGAGCCGAGCGTGGCACAGGGGGCGGAGCCGAGAAATAGACACGGAACGGAGAGACAACTAGAGCAGGGAACGGGAACAGAGCTGGGGCAGGATGGAGATTCTTGAAGAAGCTTTGGAGGGACAGGAAGACAGAGACGGAGTAGGAGGGAAAAGGGATACAGAGAAAAAACAAGGGACTGGCATCTGGACAGAGTAACACACGAGGAGAAACCCAGGGGCATTCTTTTTGTTGCAGCCCATTGAACCCAGAGGGGTTTTCCTGCTGCAGTGGCATGTCAGCTCCCTCGAAGCAGCTGAGGCATTTAGAAATGGCACTGCAGAGCATGACCATGCATATATACGTCCCACAGCTCTCAGTTCACATGTGCATCTGCAGGACTGCAAGTGTGCATGTCCATATGAGAAGAGTTTGTGAGGCTTGGTTCAAGGGTTGAGGCACAGCTCTCTTCTGAAAAGAGCCTTGGGCAGCCCTCTCAGGAGGCGGGTATCTCAGAGGCTGCTGAGAGGCCCATGAGAGCCAGCCCAGAGGTGGAGCTGGAGCTGCTGTGGAGAGGAGAGGGACAAGGGTGAGGAGCTCTGTGGTTCCTCGTCACCACTCCAAAGGGAATAGCAGTGTCTTGGGACAGTCCTTACCGCCTGAGGCAGAAGTAGAAGAAACCCTCCAAAACCCCACAGGGTGCAGAGTTGCCTTCAAGCATCTCTCTGGCAATTGCTGCTGGCAATATCCTCCCCACACACTGCAGGCAACAGTCAGCCTCAGAGAGCTGGGCTGCGTTTCTTGGACAGCAGCTTTGCTGCACTCTCACCTCCAGCTTTGGCTGTAGATGGCCGAGCTGGAGCAGCCACGGGGAAAGGCCTGCAGGGCCACAGTGAATCTGAGCCGTGAGCCCAGGACAGCAGTTCCCTGGCGTGTTGGTTTCTTGCAGTTCCTCGCTTTCTGCATCTGAGACGGGCACTCGGTCAATTCTTTCCTTCTGGAAAGCCTCCTTGTTTACAATCCTACATTCCAGTCTTAACCTCCCTGAACCAAAAGTTAAGTCCCAAACCAGCAATTAAGGAGCCACACACCACCTGCAACTGCCACCCTCGCTCAAGCAAAACACCACAGCACGCTTCCTGTGTTTTGTTCCACCTTTGGCGTTCTTCCCATAGCGAGTGGGAAAAGACTGTCATTTTTATTATAATTGCTGTCTCTGTTATCAAAATACGTTTTAGTAATGTTCATGACTAAGATCACATTCCTTCCCCTCAGTATCTTGCAAAGCCTGGTTCCAGCTTTTTGGTCCTTCATCCTCTTTGAGCTCATTGGGGAGGGGACTGCCACATCTCCCATGACCTAAGTCACCGTCTCAGGTCTCCTTGATGTGCTGAACACAGGACAGCCATCCTTCCCACAACATCTTCCCTCTCTGCCCAGACCTTCCTGATTCGGGGCAACATCCCACATGAGCTCCTAGAGAAGGTTTTGCATGTCACTCCTCACCAGCATGTCCTTATTCTGGTGCAGGAAAGCCTTGTGAATGGGCGCTGCTGGGAAAGCAGGCTGAGGCTGGCACAAACAGGTCCTGCACTGCAGTGGTAGTTTCTCAGAGTTCCTGTCCCACCCCCCAGCCCTGCTCCAATCTCCCTGCATTCTACCCCAACAGAAACAGCCACAACACGCAAGAATTTACTGCTTTTGGAAACAGATTTATTTTTCAAAATCACAGAAACAATCATCATCCACTAATACAAAATATCACTACCATCATCACTAAAAGTATCACTATCGCTATCACTAAAAAAAGCATGGTCCTCTTATACTAAGTATCGCTATCACAATCACCGTCACTAAAAGAATCACTATCACTATCTATCACTATCACTATCTATCACTGTCACTATCACTATCATTAAAAGCATCCCTATTACTATAACTATCTATCAGTATCACTGAAAGGATCACTCTATCACTACCACTACCACTATGCCTATCACTACCACTACCACTATCACTAATCTTCTTCTTCAAACATAAAATATTCCTGCTGGTACTGGTGGCAGGCACACCACGAGGCTGTGGGCAGAGGAGACTCCAGGGAAACCCAGTGGTCCCGTGAAGTAGCCCCCTCAGCCAGAGCACAGCTGGGACACGTGGTCTGAGGTGACGGGTCTGCTTGCATGGTCTTGTACAGCTGGGCCAGCTCTGCTGCAAAGATCTCAGGAAACAGGCGGCAGCTGTCCCTGAACCCGTTAGCCTGGGGTCCCTTGCCGCTTCCTGGACCTTCTCCAGACTCAGTTTCATCTCTAAGCAGGCCACGGCTCTCCCAGGAAGAGTCCCAGTCCTGTCCTGATGCCTCTATGTCTTCCTGGGCTCTCCTGTAGAAACACATTTCCAAGGAGACTCCTCATAGATAGGAATTTGGAGCACAGTTAAACTGCACTGCAGCGATTCCCACAGAGCTGCCTGGGCACTGCAGCATGGTGCAAACACTTCATTGCCAATAGCAGCAATGAATAACTCACATGTCCCTCTTCCGCAGCTGATACATGACGATGCACCCAATTACTGCTGCAAGGAGGAGCACAGCTGAGACTAAAAGAGATGCTAGGAGGTACTTCTTGTTGAATTCCCACTGTCCAGCAGCTGACCCTGACAGGAGAAAAAGACAATGTGAGAGACAATGTTTGTACTCTGTACTAGGGATAATCCCGCAGTGTGCTTCACACGCCCGAGAATTATTTTGTTCAGAGAATTTTTCCTCTGGCTCTGGTGTCTCAGCATCGGGGACCAAGAGGTTCTCATGGGGAAGAGCCCAGTGTGTGCCAGGGAGCAGCACTGCCGCTGTCTTTTCCTCTGGGCTGCAGGGCAGGGCTGTGTGCTGGGCAGCTGCACTTCATCCGTGGAGAGCACTGCAGGGACACAGCAGAAATGCTGCTCTTCTTCCAAGACAGCATCGCCCAAGCACTCGCCGGAATATTCCTCAGGCTCAGCGGGTTTGCTGGTGTCCTGTATTGGTTGGCTTTCTTCATCTGAGCCTGGGACACTGTCATTTTCTTCTGTAGGGAGGGTCTCTGGCACAGTCTCAGAATCTGTCTCTGCACAAAACACATTGGACACTTTAACCAGAAGCCACTGCCCCTTACCACAAGCATGGTACCATGGCCTGGGAATTCTGGCAAGTGGCAGTGAGGAGCCCGCTCTGGCCAAAGACAAGAGGAATCCATAGGCGAGTTTTCTGCCATGCAACATGAAATGCAGACCCAAACCACCCAAGACTTAATCAACCAAATGACCCACAGAAAGAATGCCTTCTGGTTCATATTCATACTTGAGGTCCAGTTTCAACCCAGGTCTTGCAGTTAACAGAATGGGATATACCAACCAGATGGGGCTTCATCCAAGCCTGTCAGGAGCTCCTCTGCAACATCAGGGAATCCTTCAGGGAATCCCTCAGGAAATGTGTCATAATTCTTCCCTATGTTAGAGTTATAAAATAATGTTCACCTGTGGAGGTAAATTTCATACCACAGGGAAATACCACTGGGAAAAGGAGTGCTCATTCTTGTGTAAGCAGTAGAGACTGACTACTCACGCTTGAAGTACCAGCTTGGAATCATCACGGTATCTGCCTCTAGCTCAGGGTCTGAACGAGCGCTCTCTGTGTCCATAACTACAACGGAGCACGCACAAGAAGTTACCATCACGTTTACTCCTCTCATGGTCACACCTCAAGGCCTGGATGTGGAAGGTACTGACTGACAGGGCACACACAGGTGGTTCTGTATTCTCACAGCTGCAAAGGGGTCTGGCTGCCCTTGGGACACTGAGCTGGCAGCTCTCACATGAAGTGAAAAGCCATGGCATGCCCACACGACTCCCTCCATCCCTGGAGCTAGGCCGGGAGGCTGGATAATGAGTGCTGAGTGATGATAACACCAGAGCTGAGTGATGGAGATGTGGCGCAGATGTTCTGGGCCTGAGCTGCCCCTTCCTATCGCGGGCCTGGGGTATACGTACAAATCAAAAGGGGCCGGACTTCTGTGGAATGTGCCTTGAGCTGATTTATTTTCCAGCATCACTCTCATTACATGGTTTTGAGAATGGGAAGATGCCATCAGTTCACATTCCAGGCAGCAGAAAAACAACCTAATGTTACAACTTACTTTATAATTTTTTGGACCAATCACACACAGCAAAAGCATATTGATAGTAGTTCTATCTAACCACTCTAAGCACATGTATCTTTGGTTGAAACAATGTCTGGTTTTTTGGAAAACAATAATTGCTTGTAAGCCTTAAAACACAAAGCACAGTGCCCCATTATTAAGCTTCAAACTTCCTAATACCTTGCTAGATAAACTTTTCTGTAGCTTAGAGAGTTATTCTAGGCAAGCGTTAATACAGAGACTATTGTTGTGTTTGTCCTTGCTTTTCTACTTTTTACATAATTTTTCTGCTGACCTATCTCATGGCAACTGTACAGCTCTAGTCGCAGTTCTGATGTCTCTGAGGCCTGCCTTTTGCAGCTTTCCCAAAATCCTCTGATATTGTGGATTCCCACAATTCTTCTTCTTGGTTCACTTAAAAAGGAACTTTTATAATGATGTTGTTTATTATTTGTGTTTCCTATGTTTATTATAATATTTCCGCTTATTACTTAAAGCATTTTTTTGCTTGCACTAAGCATTGCTGCATTACAACACAGCAGTTCAATGTTATGAAAATCTAGTCAGTTTAAAGGGCATAAATTATGCTTGGCAATAGTTACAAGTTATGTTTGAAAACGTATTGTCGGCTCTATGGTTTTAAATTAAAACTTTCTTCCATGTCTACACTTTCATTTAATATCTCCGTGAGATTTCGAGACCTCTCTGTGAATTCATTCCTTACTTCTTTTTCTTCTATGATAAAAAGTTCCTTGACGGTTTTCTCTATCATTTGTCGCACTCACAGAAGTCTCCAAGGTATTACTACTAATATAACTATTAAAACACTTAACACATAGAGACTTATCTTGCAACGTTCCTTCAGCTAAGGTACAAGTACATAGACTATTGTTCTGTTTCTCCTTGCTTTTCTACACCAAAAAATAATTTTTCTGCTGACCTATCTCATGGCTGATGCTTAGCTCTAATCACAGTTCTGCTGTCTCTGAGGCCAGCCTTTTGCAACTTTCCCGAAAACTTCTGATTTTTGTAGATTCCCACCTCCTTCCCACCTCCTCGCTCTCTAGGAACTTCTGCCCATGCTGCACCCTAAAGCAGCTGCAGCCTCTCATTCCTCCCCTGCTGTGTCTGCCCCACTGCCCACAGCGCGGTGGCCTCCTGGCTCAGCCAGCCCTAGTCCTGGCCCCGCTGCTGCCAGCCAGGGCTATGTGCTGGCCCCTGCCTGCCTACCTGCTGCCTGCCCAGCTGTTGGAGCACTCTGGGCATTCTGGGCTTGCAGGGCCAGGAGAAAGAGGAGCAGGAGGCAGTGCCTCAGGGCCATGATCCCCCCTGCTCGCAACACTCTGCTGCTGCTGCTGCTGCTGCTGCTGCTGCTGCTGCTGCTGCTGCAGTATTGCCAAGAGTGAGCACTGAACAACAAAGTGGAGCTTTGGAAGCTCACATCAAAGAGAGCTCTGTGACCTCATGACATAGTGATGTCTCTGAACTCCCCAATGTATGCCCACATTGCCTGTGAATTCCTGGACCTCCCCTCTACTGAATTTCCTTATTTTGCATAAGAATATAGGGAGCAAAACGGAGAAAGGTTGATGTATTCTGGGAGGCAGCACTGTGCAGGGGAATGCAGAGGCACTCATGTCTTATTCCTCAGAAATCCTCATCAGAAGCCCTGTATGCAGGCTGCTGTAAAAAGCCCAGATGCAAATGTCTTTCTTTGGTAGTATTTATGTCTGAAAGCCTTCTGGCAAGAATCCTGCTTTTCCATTTCTTCTGCTACAGTTTCATCACCTTTGATGGCAGCAGCACTGCTTCCATTCTCTACTCTCAAGCAAACATGGGTGTGCAGTGCCCACGCTTCTCCCAAGTGAGCCTGGTTGATTCCCTTGCCACTTCCAATCCCACTTCAAGCTCACTAAAGGAGCCCCACTAAATCCTGAGCCAAGATCCTTTTTCCCTTTGAGGCAGATGTAGCCCATGTGCACCATCAAGCCTGGTGTCCTGTAGAGTGACCCACAGTCAAAGCCCCACACTCCTACTGGGGACACCAGGGTGCCAGGGATTCACTTCTGGAACCTTCCTGTGTCTGGGTCACTGCAAGTGGGACAAGTAAATTCCACACGCGCCCCAGATCCATCAAGCAGTCATGCAGAGGCTCCTATGACCAATATCACTTTCCTTCCCCTCTGTATCTCACACAAGGAGCTTTCCGCTCCTTCACAGAATCACAGAAATTCTAGGCTGGAAGAGACCTTTAAGATCATCGAGTCCAACCCCTGTTCTAACACCTCAACTAGATCATGGCACCAAGTGCCACATCCAGTCTTTTTTTAAACTCTTCGAGGGATGGTGACTCTACCACCTCCCTGGGTAGATGATTCCAGTATTTGACCACTCTTTCTGTGAAATACTTCCTCCTTAATTCTAGCCTGTATCTCCCTTGGCGCAGCTTGAGACTGTGTCCTCTTGTTCTGTCTGTTGTTGCCTGGAGAAAGAGACCGACCCCCAGCTCACCACAGCCACCCTTCAGGAAGTTGAAGAGAGTGATAAGGTCACCCCTGAGTCTCCTTTTCTCCAGGCTGAACAACCCCAGCTCCCTCAGTTGTTTCTCATATGGCTTGTGTTCCAAGCCCCTCACCAGCCTCGTTGCTCTCCTTTGGACATGCTCAAGCATCTCAACGTCCCTCCTAAAGTGAGGGGCCCAGAACTGGACACAATACTCCAGGTGAGGCCTCACCAGTGCTGAGTAGAGGGGAAGAATGACCTCCCTGCTCCTGCTGGCCACACCGTTCCTGATACTGGCCAGGATGCCATTGGCCTTCTTGGCCACCTGGGCACACTGCTGGCTCCTGTCCTTCATCCTCTTTGTGCTCATTGGGGAGGGACTGCCACATCTCCCATGACCTAAGTCACCATCTCAGGTCTCCTTGATGATCTCAGCACTGGACATCCCTCCTTCCCAGAACATCTTCCCTCTCTGCCCAGACCTTCCTGATTCAGGGCAGCATCCCAAATGAGCTCCTAGAGAAGTCTTTGCATGTCCCTCCTCACCAGCATGTCCTTATTCTGGTGCAGGAAAGCCTTGTGAATGGGCGCTGCTGGGAAAGCAGGCTGAGGCTGGCACAAACAGGTCCTGCACTGCAGTGCAAGTTTGTCAGAGCTCCTGTCACAGCCCCAGCCCTTCTCTCAGCTCTGTGCATTCTACCCCAACAGAAAAAGCCACAAGAGGCAAGAATTTACTGCTTTTGGAAACAGATTTATTTTTCAAAATCACAGAAACGATCATCATCCACTAATACAAAGTATCACTATCATCATCACTAAAAGTATCAGTATCGCTATCACTAAAATAAGCACTGTCCTCTAATACTAAGTATCGCTATCACAATCACTATCACTAAAAGACTCCCTATTACTGTAACTATCTATCACTATCACTGAATGAATCACTCTATCACTATCATTACCATATACCACTATGAATATCCCTATCCCTATCACTACCACTATCACTAATCTTCATCTTCAAAAAGAAAATATTCCTGCTGGTAGTGGTTACAGGGGCACCACGAGGCTGTGGGCAGAGGAGACTCCAGGGAAATCCAGGGGTCCCGTGAAGTAGCCCCCTCAGCCAGAGCGCAGTAGGGACACATCGTCAGAGGTGACGGGTCTGTGCACATGTTTTTGTATAGCTGGGCCAGCTCAGCTGCAAAGATCTCAGGAAACAGGCGGCAGCTGTCCCTGAACCCGTTGGCTTGGGGTCCCTCGCCGCTTCCTGGACCTTCTCCAGACTCAGTTTCATCTCTAAGTAGTCCACGGCTCTCCCAGGAAGAGTCCCAGTCCTGTCCTGATGCCTCTATGTCTTCCTGGGCTCTCCTGTAGAAACACATTTCCAAGGAGACTCCTCATAGATAGGAATTTGGAGCACAGTTAAACTGCACTGCAGCGATTCCCACAGAGCTGCCTGGGCACTGCAGCATGGTGCAAACACTTCATTGCCAATGGCAGCAATGAATAACTCACATGTCCCTCTTCCGCAGCTGATACATGACGATGCACCCAATTACTGCTGCAAGGAGGAGCACAGCTGAGACTAAAAGAGATGCTAGGAGGTACTTCTTGTTGAATTCCCACTGTCCAGCAGCTGACCCTGACAGGAGAAAAAGACAATGTGAGAGACAATGTTTGTACTCTGTACTAGGGATAATCCCGCAGTGTGCTTCACACGCCCGAGAATTATTTTGTTCAGAGAATTTTTCCTCTGGCTCTGGTGTCTCAGCATCGGGGACCAAGAGGTTCTCATGGGGAAGAGCCCAGTGTGTGCCAGGGAGCAGCACTGCCGCTGTCTTTTCCTCTGGGCTGCAGGGCAGGGCTGTGTGCTGGGCAGCTGCACTTCATCCGTGGAGAGCACTGCAGGGACACAGCAGAAATGCTGCTCTTCTTCCAAGACAGCATCGCCCAAGCACTCACCGGAATATTCCTCAGGCTCAGCGGGTTTGCTGGTGTCCTGTATTGGTTGGCTTTCTTCATCTGAGCCTGGGACACTGTCATTTTCTTCTGTAGGGAGGGTCTCTGGCACAGTCTCAGAATCTGTCTCTGCACAAAACACATTGGACACTTTAACCAGAAGCCACTGCCCCTTACCACAAGCATGGTACCATGGCCTGGGAATTCTGGCAAGTGGCAGTGAGGAGCCCGCTCTGGCCAAAGACAAGAGGAATCCATAGGCGAGTTTTCTGCCATGCAACATGAAATGCAGACCCAAACCACCCAAGACTTAATCAACCAAATGACCCACAGAAAGAATGCCTTCTGGTTCATATTCATACTTGAGGTCCAGTTTCAACCCAGGTCTTGCAGTTAACAGAATGGGATATACCAACCAGATGGGGCTTCATCCAAGCCTGTCAGGAGCTCCTCTGCAACATCAGGGAATCCTTCAGGGAATCCCTCAGGAAATGTGTCATAATTCTTCCCTATGTTAGAGTTATAAAATAATGTTCACCTGTGGAGGTAAATTTCATACCACAGGGAAATACCACTGGGAAAAGGAGTGCTCATTCTTGTGTAAGCAGTAGAGACTGACTACTCACGCTTGAAGTACCAGCTTGGAATCATCACGGTATCTGCCTCTAGCTCAGGGTCTGAACGAGCGCTCTCTGTGTCCATAACTACAACGAAGCACACACAAGAAGTTAGCATCACATTTACTCCTCTCATGGTCACACCTCAAGGCCTGGATGTGGAAGGTACTGACTGACAGGGCACACACAGGTGGTTCTGTATTCTCACAGCTGCACAGGGGTCTGGCAGCTGAGCTGGCAGCTCTCACATGAAGTGAAAAGCCATGGCGTGCCCACACGACCCCCTCCAGCCCCGGAGCCAGGCCGGGAGGCTGGATAATGAGTGCTGAGTGATGATAACACCAGAGCTGAGTGATGGAGATGTGGCGCAGATGTTCTGGGCCTGAGCTGCCCCTTCCTATCGCGGGCCTGGGGTATACGTACAAATCAAAAGGGGCCGGACTTCTGTGGAATGTGCCTTGAGCTGATTTATTTTCCAGCATCACTCTCATTACATGGTTTTGAGAATGGGAAGATGCCATCAGTTCACATTCCAGGCAGCAGACAAAGAACCTAGTGTTACAACTTACTTTATAACTTTTTGGACCAATCACACACAGCAAAAGCATATTGACAGTTGTTCTATCTTAGCACTATAAGCACATGTACCTTTGGTTGAAACAATGTCTGCTTTTTTCGAATACAATAACTGCTTGTAAGCCTTAAAACACAAAGCACAGAGCCCCATTATTAACCTTCAAACTTCCTAATACCTTGCTAGATAAACTTTTCTGTAGTTTGGGGAGTTATTCTAGACAAGCCTTAATACACAGACCATTGTTCTATTTGTCCTTGCTTTTCTACTTTTTAAATAATTTTTCTGCTGACCTATCTCATGGCAACTGCACAGCTCTAATCCCAATTCTGCTGTCTCTGAGGCCTGCCTTTTGCAGCTTTCCCAAAATCCTCTGATATTGTGGATTCCCTTAATTCTCCTTCTTGGTTCACTTAAAAAGGAACTTTTATAATCGTAATAGTTATGATTTGTGTTTCGTATCTTTATTATAATATTTCTGCTTATTACTTACTTAAAGCATTTTTTTGCTTGCACTAGGCATTGCTACAACACAGCAATTTAATGTTGTGAAAATCTAGTCAGCTTAAAAGGCATAAATTATGCTTGACAATAGTTACAAGCTACGTTTGAAAAAGTATTGTCGGCTTTATGGTTTTAATTTAAAACTTTCTTCCATGTCTATACTTTCATTTAATATCTCCGTGAGATTTCGAGAACTCTCTGTGAATCCATTTCTTACATTTTTTTTTTCTTCTATGATAAAAAAGTTCCTTGATAGCTTTGTCTATCATTTGTCGCACACACGGAAGTGTTCAAGGTATTACTGCTATTGTAACTATTAAAACACTTAACACATAGAGACTTATCTTGCAACGTTCCTTTAGCTAAGGTACAAATACACCGACTATTGTTGTGTTTCTCCTTGCTTTTCTACACTAAAAATAATTTTTCTGCTGACCTATCTCATGGCTGCTGCTTAGCTCTAATCACAGTTCTGCTGTCTCTGAGGCCAGCCTTTTGCAACTTTCCCGAAACCCTCTGATTTTTGTAGATTCCCACACCTTCCCACCTCCGGGCTCTTTAGGAACCTCTGCCCATGCTGCACCCTAAAGCAGCTGCAGCCCCTCACTCCTCCCCTGCTGTGTCTGCCCCACTGCCCACAGCGTGGTGGCCTCCTGGCTCAGCCAGCCCTAGTCCTGGCCCCGCTGCTGCCAGCCAGGGCTATGTGCTGGCCCCTGCCTGCCTACCTGCTGCCTGCCCAGCTGTTGGAGCACTCTGGGCATTCTGGGCTTGCAGGGCCAGGAGAAAGAGGAGCAGGAGGCAGTGCCTCAGGGCCATGATCCCCCCTGCTCGCAACACTCTGCTGCTGCTGCTGCGGCTGCTGCTGCTGCTGCTGCGGCTGCAGTGTTGCCGAGTGAGCACTGAACAACAAGGAGGAGTTTTGGAACCTCGCATCAAAGAGAGCTCTGTGACCTCATGACATAGTGATGTCTCTGAACTCCCCAATGTATGCCCACATTGCCTGTGAATTCCTGGACCTCCGCTCTACTGAATTTCCTTATTTTGCATAGGAATATAAGGAGCAAAACGGAGAAAGGTTGATGTATTCTGGGAGGCAGCACTGTGCAGGGGAATGCAGAGGCACTCATGTCGTATTCCTCAGACATCCCCATCTGAAGCCCTGTATGCAGGCTGCTGTAAAAAGCCCAGATGCAAATGTCTTTCTTTGGTAGTAATTATATCTGACAGCCTTCTGGCAAGAAACCTGCTTTTCCATTTCTTCTGCTACAGTTTCATCACCTTTGATGGCAGCACTGCTTCCATCCTCCACTCTCACGCAAACATGGGTGTGCAGTGCCCACGCTTCTCCCAAGTGAGCCTGGCTGATTCCCTTTCCACTTCCAATCCTACTTGAAGCTCGCTAAAAGAGCCCTACTAAATCCTGAGCCAAGATCCTTTTTCCCTTTGAGGCTGATGTAGCCCACGTGCCAGCATCAGGCCTGGTGTCCTGTAGAGTGACCCACGGTCAAAGCCCCACCACACTCCTGCTGGGAACACCAGGGTGCCAGGGGTTCACCTCTAGAACCTTCCTGTGTCTGGGTCACTGCAAGTGGCACAAGTAAATACCACATGCACCCCAGATCCCCAAGCTATCATCCAGAGGCCCTGAGCTCCCTTCTTCTTGTCCCTGGACACCATGAGGTACTGCCATGGGACACACACAAATGTGCCGGCTGCTGCAGATTGCAGCTAACACGGGTGGCCTTTTAGCCAAACAGCTCTTGTGGGAAGGAAATATTCAGGACTTCTGTGTGCCAGGCACGCTATGTTCAGAATCTCTTGGAAAGCCTTAAAACAGCGCCGTTGGTATCATTGCCCCTGAAGCACCAGTTAAGGCCCAGGTGTTTAGAGCTGCAAGCACAGAGGCACTGCCAGATTACCACCCCTGGGGTGTCTCTCCAAGGCTCATAAGCAGTCTCCAGCCGACAAGCTGCAGAAACTCGGCCAATGCCGTGCTCTGGAATCAAGCAGAGATCGCTGCTCACCTTGAAGGCTGCAGCACACAATGAGCAGAGGGCCGTAGCAGGCTGCAGGGTGTCTTGGTCACATCTCCTAGCCAGAAGCCAGGCAGGCTGCCCAGCTGCCTCGGCGTTGGGTCTGAGCGCCATCGCGGGCCCTCCATTCCTGCCCGAGGGGAGGCACCGATGAACACTGCCCTTCTTTGTTCCTAACTGGCCATACACGCAGTCTCTCCCTTAGCGCACTCCGCAGCATTGTGCTGCTCGGCGGCTCGTCAGCAGCTGTGGGAGCCGAGTCCCCAGAGCAGCTGTGGTGCTGCTGAAGCCGCCTGCGGCGTGTGGCACGGCACGGAGGCAGCGCTGCCCGCAGCCCGCGGCCTCCTTGGCCCGCGCTGCCGCCATTTCGCAGAGGGGCCGTGAGGAGCGGGCACGGGGCTGTGGGGCTGTGCCGGCCCCGCTCCCCGGGCCGCAGCTCCAGCTGCTCCCGCTGGCTCGGAGCGGCCCCGCTCCGGCCCGAGGGCCGAGGCGCCTGTCCCGGGCCCGACCGGCCGCTGTCGTGCCGCTGCAGGAGAGCTCCCCGCCGTGTCCCGGCTGCACAGAACGGCTGCCGGCGCAGTTCGCCTGGGAGCCTGAGCCGAGCGTGGCACAGGGGGCGGAGCCGAGAAATAGACACGGAACGGAGAGACAACTAGAGCAGGGAACGGGAACAGAGCTGCGGGAAGGGGCAGCGGGAAAAAAAGGAAGAGCCGCAGAATCTGCAGGAGGGAGCAAAAGAGCAAAATCTGGGCTGGGGCAGGATGGAGATTCTTGAAGAAGCTTTGGAGGGACAGGAAGACAGAGACGGAGTAGGAGGGAAAAGGGATACAGAGAAAAAACAAGGGACTGGCATCTGGACAGAGTAACACACGAGGAGAAACCCAGGGGCATTCTTTTTGTTGCAGCCCATTGAACCCAGAGGGGTTTTCCTGCTGCAGTGGCATGTCAGCTCCCTCGAAGCAGCTGAGGCATTTAGAAATGGCACTGCAGAGCATGACCATGCATATATACGTCCCACAGCTCTCAGTTCACATGTGCATCTGCAGGACTACAAGTGTGCATGTCCATATGAGAAGAGTTTGTGAGGCTTGGTTCAAGGGTTGAGGCACAGCTCTCTTCTGAAAAGAGCCTTGGGCAGCCCTCTCAGGAGGCGGGTATCTCAGAGGCTGCTGAGAGGCCCATGAGAGCCAGCCCAGAGGTGGAGCTGGAGCTGCTGTGGAGAGGAGAGGGACAAGGGTGAGGAGCTCTGTGGTTCCTCGTCACCACTCCAAAGGGAATAGCAGTGTCTTGGGACAGTCCTTACCGCCTGAGGCAGAAGTAGAAGAAACCCTCCAAAACCCCACAGGGTGCAGAGTTGCCTTCAAGCATCTCTCTGGCAATTGCTGCTGGCAATATCCTCCCCACACACTGCAGGCAACAGTCAGCCTCAGAGAGCTGGGCTGCGTTTCTTGGACAGCAGCTTTGCTGCACTCTCACCTCCAGCTTTGGCTGTAGATGGCCGAGCTGGAGCAGCCACGGGGAAAGGCCTGCAGGGCCACAGTGAATCTGAGCCGTGAGCCCAGGACAGCAGTTCCCTGGCGTGTTGGTTTCTTGCAGTTCCTCGCTTTCTGCATCTGAGACGGGCACTCGGTCAATTCTTTCCTTCTGGAAAGCCTCCTTGTTTACAATCCTACATTCCAGTCTTAACCTCCCTGAACCAAAAGTTAAGTCCCAAAACAGCAATTAAGGAGCCACACACCACCTGCAACTGCCACCCTCGCTCAAGCAAAACACCACAGCACGCTTCCTGTGTTTTGTTCCACCTTTGGCGTTCTTCCCATAGCGAGTGGGAAAAGACTGTCATTTTTATTATAATTGCTGTCTCTGTTATCAAAATACGTTTTAGTAATGTTCATGACTAAGATCACATTCCTTCCCCTCAGTATCTTGCAAAGCCTGGTTCCAGCTTTTTGGTCCTTCATCCTCTTTGAGCTCATTGGGGAGGGGACTGCCACATCTCCCATGACCTAAGTCACCGTCTCAGGTCTCCTTGATGTGCTGAACACAGGACAGCCATCCTTCCCACAACATCTTCCCTCTCTGCCCAGACCTTCCTGATTCGGGGCAACATCCCACATGAGCTCCTAGAGAAGGTTTTGCATGTCACTCCTCACCAGCATGTCCTTATTCTGGTGCAGGAAAGCCTTGTGAATGGGCGCTGCTGGGAAAGCAGGCTGAGGCTGGCACAAACAGGTCCTGCACTGCAGTGGTAGTTTCTCAGAGTTCCTGTCCCACCCCCCAGCCCTGCTCCAATCTCCCTGCATTCTACCCCAACAGAAACAGCCACAACACGCAAGAATTTACTGCTTTTGGAAACAGATTTATTTTTCAAAATCACAGAAACAATCATCATCCACTAATACAAAATATCACTACCATCATCACTAAAAGTATCACTATCGCTATCACTAAAAAAAGCATGGTCCTCTTATACTAAGTATCGCTATCACAATCACCGTCACTAAAAGAATCACTATCACTATCTATCACTATCACTATCTATCACTGTCACTATCACTATCATTAAAAGCATCCCTATTACTATAACTATCTATCAGTATCACTGAAAGGATCACTCTATCACTACCACTACCACTATGCCTATCACTACCACTACCACTATCACTAATCTTCTTCTTCAAACATAAAATATTCCTGCTGGTACTGGTGGCAGGCACACCACGAGGCTGTGGGCAGAGGAGACTCCAGGGAAACCCAGTGGTCCCGTGAAGTAGCCCCCTCAGCCAGAGCACAGCTGGGACACGTGGTCTGAGGTGACGGGTCTGCTTGCATGGTCTTGTACAGCTGGGCCAGCTCTGCTGCAAAGATCTCAGGAAACAGGCGGCAGCTGTCCCTGAACCCGTTAGCCTGGGGTCCCTTGCCGCTTCCTGGACCTTCTCCAGACTCAGTTTCATCTCTAAGCAGGCCACGGCTCTCCCAGGAAGAGTCCCAGTCCTGTCCTGATGCCTCTATGTCTTCCTGGGCTCTCCTGTAGAAACACATTTCCAAGGAGACTCCTCATAGATAGGAATTTGGAGCACAGTTAAACTGCACTGCAGCGATTCCCACAGAGCTGCCTGGGCACTGCAGCATGGTGCAAACACTTCATTGCCAATGGCAGCAATGAATAACTCACATGTCCCTCTTCCGCAGCTGATACATGACGATGCACCCAATTACTGCTGCAAGGAGGAGCACAGCTGAGACTAAAAGAGATGCTAGGAGGTACTTCTTGTTGAATTCCCACTGTCCAGCAGCTGACCCTGACAGGAGAAAAAGACAATGTGAGAGACAATGTTTGTACTCTGTACTAGGGATAATCCCGCAGTGTGCTTCACACGCCCGAGAATTATTTTGTTCAGAGAATTTTTCCTCTGGCTCTGGTGTCTCAGCATCGGGGACCAAGAGGTTCTCATGGGGAAGAGCCCAGTGTGTGCCAGGGAGCAGCACTGCCGCTGTCTTTTCCTCTGGGCTGCAGGGCAGGGCTGTGTGCTGGGCAGCTGCACTTCATCCGTGGAGAGCACTGCAGGGACACAGCAGAAATGCTGCTCTTCTTCCAAGACAGCATCGCCCAAGCACTCACCGGAATATTCCTCAGGCTCAGCGGGTTTGCTGGTGTCCTGTATTGGTTGGCTTTCTTCATCTGAGCCTGGGACACTGTCATTTTCTTCTGTAGGGAGGGTCTCTGGCACAGTCTCAGAATCTGTCTCTGCACAAAACACATTGGACACTTTAACCAGAAGCCACTGCCCCTTACCACAAGCATGGTACCATGGCCTGGGAATTCTGGCAAGTGGCAGTGAGGAGCCCGCTCTGGCCAAAGACAAGAGGAATCCATAGGCGAGTTTTCTGCCATGCAACATGAAATGCAGACCCAAACCACCCAAGACTTAATCAACCAAATGACCCACAGAAAGAATGCCTTCTGGTTCATATTCATACTTGAGGTCCAGTTTCAACCCAGGTCTTGCAGTTAACAGAATGGGATATACCAACCAGATGGGGCTTCATCCAAGCCTGTCAGGAGCTCCTCTGCAACATCAGGGAATCCTTCAGGGAATCCCTCAGGAAATGTGTCATAATTCTTCCCTATGTTAGAGTTATAAAATAATGTTCACCTGTGGAGGTAAATTTCATACCACAGGGAAATACCACTGGGAAAAGGAGTGCTCATTCTTGTGTAAGCAGTAGAGACTGACTACTCACGCTTGAAGTACCAGCTTGGAATCATCACGGTATCTGCCTCTAGCTCAGGGTCTGAACGAGCGCTCTCTGTGTCCATAACTACAACGGAGCACGCACAAGAAGTTACCATCACGTTTACTCCTCTCATGGTCACACCTCAAGGCCTGGATGTGGAAGGTACTGACTGACAGGGCACACACAGGTGGTTCTGTATTCTCACAGCTGCAAAGGGGTCTGGCTGCCCTTGGGACACTGAGCTGGCAGCTCTCACATGAAGTGAAAAGCCATGGCATGCCCACACGACTCCCTCCATCCCTGGAGCTAGGCCGGGAGGCTGGATAATGAGTGCTGAGTGATGATAACACCAGAGCTGAGTGATGGAGATGTGGCGCAGATGTTCTGGGCCTGAGCTGCCCCTTCCTATCGCGGGCCTGGGGTATACGTACAAATCAAAACGGGCCGGACTTCTGTGGAATGTGCCTTGAGCTGATTTATTTTCCAGCATCACTCTCATTACATGGTTTTGAGAATGGGAAGATGCCATCAGTTCACATTCCAGGCAGCAGAAAAACAACCTAATGTTACAACTTACTTTATAATTTTTTGGACCAATCACACACAGCAAAAGCATATTGATAGTAGTTCTATCTAACCACTCTAAGCACATGTATCTTTGGTTGAAACAATGTCTGGTTTTTTGGAATACAATAATTGCTTGTAAGCCTTAAAACACAAAGCACAGTGCCCCATTATTAAGCTTCAAACTTCCTAATACCTTGCTAGATAAACTTTTCTGTAGCTTAGAGAGTTATTCTAGGCAAGCGTTAATACAGAGACTATTGTTGTGTTTGTCCTTGCTTTTCTACTTTTTACATAATTTTTCTGCTGACCTATCTCATGGCAACTGTACAGCTCTAGTCGCAGTTCTGATGTCTCTGAGGCCTGCCTTTTGCAGCTTTCCCAAAATCCTCTGATATTGTGGATTCCCACAATTCTTCTTCTTGGTTCACTTAAAAAGGAACTTTTATAATGATGTTGTTTATTATTTGTGTTTCCTATGTTTATTATAATATTTCCGCTTATTACTTAAAGCATTTTTTTGCTTGCACTAAGCATTGCTGCATTACAACACAGCAGTTCAATGTTATGAAAATCTAGTCAGTTTAAAGGGCATAAATTATGCTTGGCAATAGTTACAAGTTATGTTTGAAAACGTATTGTCGGCTCTATGGTTTTAAATTAAAACTTTCTTCCATGTCTACACTTTCATTTAATATCTCCGTGAGATTTCGAGACCTCTCTGTGAATTCATTCCTTACTTCTTTTTCTTCTATGATAAAAAGTTCCTTGACGGTTTTCTCTATCATTTGTCGCACTCACAGAAGTCTCCAAGGTATTACTACTAATATAACTATTAAAACACTTAACACATAGAGACTTATCTTGCAACGTTCCTTCAGCTAAGGTACAAGTACATAGACTATTGTTCTGTTTCTCCTTGCTTTTCTACACCAAAAAATAATTTTTCTGCTGACCTATCTCATGGCTGATGCTTAGCTCTAATCACAGTTCTGCTGTCTCTGAGGCCAGCCTTTTGCAACTTTCCCGAAAACTTCTGATTTTTGTAGATTCCCACCTCCTTCCCACCTCCTCGCTCTCTAGGAACTTCTGCCCATGCTGCACCCTAAAGCAGCTACAGCCTCTCATTCCTCCCCTGCTGTGTCTGCCCCACTGCCCACAGCGCGGTGGCCTCCTGGCTCAGCCAGCCCTAGTCCTGGCCCCGCTGCTGCCAGCCAGGGCTATGTGCTGGCCCCTGCCTGCCTACCTGCTGCCTGCCCAGCTGTTGGAGCACTCTGGGCATTCTGGGCTTGCAGGGCCAGGAGAAAGAGGAGCAGGAGGCAGTGCCTCAGGGCCATGATCCCCCCTGCTCGCAACACTCTGCTGCTGCTGCTGCTGCTGCTGCTGCTGCTGCTGCTGCTGCTGCTGCTGCAGTATTGCCAAGAGTGAGCACTGAACAACAAAGTGGAGCTTTGGAAGCTCACATCAAAGAGAGCTCTGTGACCTCATGACATAGTGATGTCTCTGAACTCCCCAATGTATGCCCACATTGCCTGTGAATTCCTGGACCTCCCCTCTACTGAATTTCCTTATTTTGCATAAGAATATAGGGAGCAAAACGGAGAAAGGTTGATGTATTCTGGGAGGCAGCACTGTGCAGGGGAATGCAGAGGCACTCATGTCTTATTCCTCAGAAATCCTCATCAGAAGCCCTGTATGCAGGCTGCTGTAAAAAGCCCAGATGCAAATGTCTTTCTTTGGTAGTATTTATGTCTGAAAGCCTTCTGGCAAGAATCCTGCTTTTCCATTTCTTCTGCTACAGTTTCATCACCTTTGATGGCAGCAGCACTGCTTCCATTCTCTACTCTCAAGCAAACATGGGTGTGCAGTGCCCACGCTTCTCCCAAGTGAGCCTGGTTGATTCCCTTGCCACTTCCAATCCCACTTCAAGCTCACTAAAGGAGCCCCACTAAATCCTGAGCCAAGATCCTTTTTCCCTTTGAGGCAGATGTAGCCCATGTGCACCATCAAGCCTGGTGTCCTGTAGAGTGACCCACAGTCAAAGCCCCACACTCCTACTGGGGACACCAGGGTGCCAGGGATTCACTTCTGGAACCTTCCTGTGTCTGGGTCACTGCAAGTGGGACAAGTAAATTCCACACGCGCCCCAGATCCATCAAGCAGTCATGCAGAGGCTCCTATGACCAATATCACTTTCCTTCCCCTCTGTATCTCACACAAGGAGCTTTCCGCTCCTTCACAGAATCACAGAAATTCTAGGCTGGAAGAGACCTTTAAGATCATCGAGTCCAACCCCTGTTCTAACACCTCAACTAGATCATGGCACCAAGTGCCACATCCAGTCTTTTTTTAAACTCTTCGAGGGATGGTGACTCTACCACCTCCCTGGGTAGATGATTCCAGTATTTGACCACTCTTTCTGTGAAATACTTCCTCCTTAATTCTAGCCTGTATCTCCCTTGGCGCAGCTTGAGACTGTGTCCTCTTGTTCTGTCTGTTGTTGCCTGGAGAAAGAGACCGACCCCCAGCTCACCACAGCCACCCTTCAGGAAGTTGAAGAGAGTGATAAGGTCACCCCTGAGTCTCCTTTTCTCCAGGCTGAACAACCCCAGCTCCCTCAGTTGTTTCTCATATGGCTTGTGTTCCAAGCCCCTCACCAGCCTCGTTGCTCTCCTTTGGACATGCTCAAGCATCTCAACGTCCCTCCTAAAGTGAGGGGCCCAGAACTGGACACAATACTCCAGGTGAGGCCTCACCAGTGCTGAGTAGAGGGGAAGAATGACCTCCCTGCTCCTGCTGGCCACACCGTTCCTGATACTGGCCAGGATGCCATTGGCCTTCTTGGCCACCTGGGCACACTGCTGGCTCCTGTCCTTCATCCTCTTTGTGCTCATTGGGGAGGGACTGCCACATCTCCCATGACCTAAGTCACCATCTCAGGTCTCCTTGATGATCTCAGCACTGGACATCCCTCCTTCCCAGAACATCTTCCCTCTCTGCCCAGACCTTCCTGATTCAGGGCAGCATCCCAAATGAGCTCCTAGAGAAGTCTTTGCATGTCCCTCCTCACCAGCATGTCCTTATTCTGGTGCAGGAAAGCCTTGTGAATGGGCGCTGCTGGGAAAGCAGGCTGAGGCTGGCACAAACAGGTCCTGCACTGCAGTGCAAGTTTGTCAGAGCTCCTGTCACAGCCCCAGCCCTTCTCTCAGCTCTGTGCATTCTACCCCAACAGAAAAAGCCACAAGAGGCAAGAATTTACTGCTTTTGGAAACAGATTTATTTTTCAAAATCACAGAAACGATCATCATCCACTAATACAAAGTATCACTATCATCATCACTAAAAGTATCAGTATCGCTATCACTAAAATAAGCACTGTCCTCTAATACTAAGTATCGCTATCACAATCACTATCACTAAAAGACTCCCTATTACTGTAACTATCTATCACTATCACTGAATGAATCACTCTATCACTATCATTACCATATACCACTATGAATATCCCTATCCCTATCACTACCACTATCACTAATCTTCATCTTCAAAAAGAAAATATTCCTGCTGGTAGTGGTTACAGGGGCACCACGAGGCTGTGGGCAGAGGAGACTCCAGGGAAATCCGGGGGTCCCGTGAAGTAGCCCCCTCAGCCAGAGCGCAGTAGGGACACATCGTCAGAGGTGACGGGTCTGTGCACATGTTTTTGTATAGCTGGGCCAGCTCAGCTGCAAAGATCTCAGGAAACAGGCGGCAGCTGTCCCTGAACCCGTTGGCTTGGGGTCCCTCGCCGCTTCCTGGACCTTCTCCAGACTCAGTTTCATCTCTAAGTAGTCCACGGCTCTCCCAGGAAGAGTCCCAGTCCTGTCCTGATGCCTCTATGTCTTCCTGGGCTCTCCTGTAGAAACACATTTCCAAGGAGACTCCTCATAGATAGGAATTTGGAGCACAGTTAAACTGCACTGCAGCGATTCCCACAGAGCTGCCTGGGCACTGCAGCATGGTGCAAACACTTCATTGCCAATGGCAGCAATGAATAACTCACATGTCCCTCTTCCGCAGCTGATACATGACGATGCACCCAATTACTGCTGCAAGGAGGAGCACAGCTGAGACTAAAAGAGATGCTAGGAGGTACTTCTTGTTGAATTCCCACTGTCCAGCAGCTGACCCTGACAGGAGAAAAAGACAATGTGAGAGACAATGTTTGTACTCTGTACTAGGGATAATCCCGCAGTGTGCTTCACACGCCCGAGAATTATTTTGTTCAGAGAATTTTTCCTCTGGCTCTGGTGTCTCAGCATCGGGGACCAAGAGGTTCTCATGGGGAAGAGCCCAGTGTGTGCCAGGGAGCAGCACTGCCGCTGTCTTTTCCTCTGGGCTGCAGGGCAGGGCTGTGTGCTGGGCAGCTGCACTTCATCCGTGGAGAGCACTGCAGGGACACAGCAGAAATGCTGCTCTTCTTCCAAGACAGCATCGCCCAAGCACTCACCGGAATATTCCTCAGGCTCAGCGGGTTTGCTGGTGTCCTGTATTGGTTGGCTTTCTTCATCTGAGCCTGGGACACTGTCATTTTCTTCTGTAGGGAGGGTCTCTGGCACAGTCTCAGAATCTGTCTCTGCACAAAACACATTGGACACTTTAACCAGAAGCCACTGCCCCTTACCACAAGCATGGTACCATGGCCTGGGAATTCTGGCAAGTGGCAGTGAGGAGCCCGCTCTGGCCAAAGACAAGAGGAATCCATAGGCGAGTTTTCTGCCATGCAACATGAAATGCAGACCCAAACCACCCAAGACTTAATCAACCAAATGACCCACAGAAAGAATGCCTTCTGGTTCATATTCATACTTGAGGTCCAGTTTCAACCCAGGTCTTGCAGTTAACAGAATGGGATATACCAACCAGATGGGGCTTCATCCAAGCCTGTCAGGAGCTCCTCTGCAACATCAGGGAATCCTTCAGGGAATCCCTCAGGAAATGTGTCATAATTCTTCCCTATGTTAGAGTTATAAAATAATGTTCACCTGTGGAGGTAAATTTCATACCACAGGGAAATACCACTGGGAAAAGGAGTGCTCATTCTTGTGTAAGCAGTAGAGACTGACTACTCACGCTTGAAGTACCAGCTTGGAATCATCACGGTATCTGCCTCTAGCTCAGGGTCTGAACGAGCGCTCTCTGTGTCCATAACTACAACGGAGCACGCACAAGAAGTTACCATCACGTTTACTCCTCTCATGGTCACACCTCAAGGCCTGGATGTGGAAGGTACTGACTGACAGGGCACACACAGGTGGTTCTGTATTCTCACAGCTGCAAAGGGGTCTGGCTGCCCTTGGGACACTGAGCTGGCAGCTCTCACATGAAGTGAAAAGCCATGGCATGCCCACACGACTCCCTCCATCCCTGGAGCTAGGCCGGGAGGCTGGATAATGAGTGCTGAGTGATGATAACACCAGAGCTGAGTGATGGAGATGTGGCGCAGATGTTCTGGGCCTGAGCTGCCCCTTCCTATCGCGGGCCTGGGGTATACGTACAAATCAAAAGGGGCCGGACTTCTGTGGAATGTGCCTTGAGCTGATTTATTTTCCAGCATCACTCTCATTACATGGTTTTGAGAATGGGAAGATGCCATCAGTTCACATTCCAGGCAGCAGAAAAACAACCTAATGTTACAACTTACTTTATAATTTTTTGGACCAATCACACACAGCAAAAGCATATTGATAGTAGTTCTATCTAACCACTCTAAGCACATGTATCTTTGGTTGAAACAATGTCTGGTTTTTTGGAATACAATAATTGCTTGTAAGCCTTAAAACACAAAGCACAGTGCCCCATTATTAAGCTTCAAACTTCCTAATACCTTGCTAGATAAACTTTTCTGTAGCTTAGAGAGTTATTCTAGGCAAGCGTTAATACAGAGACTATTGTTGTGTTTGTCCTTGCTTTTCTACTTTTTACATAATTTTTCTGCTGACCTATCTCATGGCAACTGTACAGCTCTAGTCGCAGTTCTGATGTCTCTGAGGCCTGCCTTTTGCAGCTTTCCCAAAATCCTCTGATATTGTGGATTCCCACAATTCTTCTTCTTGGTTCACTTAAAAAGGAACTTTTATAATGATGTTGTTTATTATTTGTGTTTCCTATGTTTATTATAATATTTCCGCTTATTACTTAAAGCATTTTTTTGCTTGCACTAAGCATTGCTGCATTACAACACAGCAGTTCAATGTTATGAAAATCTAGTCAGTTTAAAGGGCATAAATTATGCTTGGCAATAGTTACAAGTTATGTTTGAAAACGTATTGTCGGCTCTATGGTTTTAAATTAAAACTTTCTTCCATGTCTACACTTTCATTTAATATCTCCGTGAGATTTCGAGACCTCTCTGTGAATTCATTCCTTACTTCTTTTTCTTCTATGATAAAAAGTTCCTTGACGGTTTTCTCTATCATTTGTCGCACTCACAGAAGTCTCCAAGGTATTACTACTAATATAACTATTAAAACACTTAACACATAGAGACTTATCTTGCAACGTTCCTTCAGCTAAGGTACAAGTACATAGACTATTGTTCTGTTTCTCCTTGCTTTTCTACACCAAAAAATAATTTTTCTGCTGACCTATCTCATGGCTGATGCTTAGCTCTAATCACAGTTCTGCTGTCTCTGAGGCCAGCCTTTTGCAACTTTCCCGAAAACTTCTGATTTTTGTAGATTCCCACCTCCTTCCCACCTCCTCGCTCTCTAGGAACTTCTGCCCATGCTGCACCCTAAAGCAGCTACAGCCTCTCATTCCTCCCCTGCTGTGTCTGCCCCACTGCCCACAGCGCGGTGGCCTCCTGGCTCAGCCAGCCCTAGTCCTGGCCCCGCTGCTGCCAGCCAGGGCTATGTGCTGGCCCCTGCCTGCCTACCTGCTGCCTGCCCAGCTGTTGGAGCACTCTGGGCATTCTGGGCTTGCAGGGCCAGGAGAAAGAGGAGCAGGAGGCAGTGCCTCAGGGCCATGATCCCCCCTGCTCGCAACACTCTGCTGCTGCTGCTGCTGCTGCTGCTGCTGCTGCTGCTGCTGCTGCAGTATTGCCAAGAGTGAGCACTGAACAACAAAGTGGAGCTTTGGAAGCTCACATCAAAGAGAGCTCTGTGACCTCATGACATAGTGATGTCTCTGAACTCCCCAATGTATGCCCACATTGCCTGTGAATTCCTGGACCTCCCCTCTACTGAATTTCCTTATTTTGCATAAGAATATAGGGAGCAAAACGGAGAAAGGTTGATGTATTCTGGGAGGCAGCACTGTGCAGGGGAATGCAGAGGCACTCATGTCTTATTCCTCAGAAATCCTCATCAGAAGCCCTGTATGCAGGCTGCTGTAAAAAGCCCAGATGCAAATGTCTTTCTTTGGTAGTATTTATGTCTGAAAGCCTTCTGGCAAGAATCCTGCTTTTCCATTTCTTCTGCTACAGTTTCATCACCTTTGATGGCAGCAGCACTGCTTCCATTCTCTACTCTCAAGCAAACATGGGTGTGCAGTGCCCACGCTTCTCCCAAGTGAGCCTGGTTGATTCCCTTGCCACTTCCAATCCCACTTCAAGCTCACTAAAGGAGCCCCACTAAATCCTGAGCCAAGATCCTTTTTCCCTTTGAGGCAGATGTAGCCCATGTGCACCATCAAGCCTGGTGTCCTGTAGAGTGACCCACAGTCAAAGCCCCACACTCCTACTGGGGACACCAGGGTGCCAGGGATTCACTTCTGGAACCTTCCTGTGTCTGGGTCACTGCAAGTGGGACAAGTAAATTCCACACGCGCCCCAGATCCATCAAGCAGTCATGCAGAGGCTCCTATGACCAATATCACTTTCCTTCCCCTCTGTATCTCACACAAGGAGCTTTCCGCTCCTTCACAGAATCACAGAAATTCTAGGCTGGAAGAGACCTTTAAGATCATCGAGTCCAACCCCTGTTCTAACACCTCAACTAGATCATGGCACCAAGTGCCACATCCAGTCTTTTTTTAAACTCTTCGAGGGATGGTGACTCTACCACCTCCCTGGGTAGATGATTCCAGTATTTGACCACTCTTTCTGTGAAATACTTCCTCCTTAATTCTAGCCTGTATCTCCCTTGGCGCAGCTTGAGACTGTGTCCTCTTGTTCTGTCTGTGGTTGCCTGGAGAAAGAGACCGACCCCCAGCTCACCACAGCCACCCTTCAGGAAGTTGAAGAGAGTGATAAGGTCACCCCTGAGTCTCCTTTTCTCCAGGCTGAACAACCCCAGCTCCCTCAGTTGTTTCTCATATGGCTTGTGTTCCAAGCCCCTCACCAGCCTCGTTGCTCTCCTTTGGACATGCTCAAGCATCTCAACGTCCCTCCTAAAGTGAGGGGCCCAGAACTGGACACAATACTCCAGGTGAGGCCTCACCAGTGCTGAGTAGAGGGGAAGAATGACCTCCCTGCTCCTGCTGGCCACACCGTTCCTGATACTGGCCAGGATGCCATTGGCCTTCTTGGCCACCTGGGCACACTGCTGGCTCCTGTCCTTCATCCTCTTTGTGCTCATTGGGGAGGGACTGCCACATCTCCCATGACCTAAGTCACCATCTCAGGTCTCCTTGATGATCTCAGCACTGGACATCCCTCCTTCCCAGAACATCTTCCCTCTCTGCCCAGACCTTCCTGATTCAGGGCAGCATCCCAAATGAGCTCCTAGAGAAGTCTTTGCATGTCCCTCCTCACCAGCATGTCCTTATTCTGGTGCAGGAAAGCCTTGTGAATGGGCGCTGCTGGGAAAGCAGGCTGAGGCTGGCACAAACAGGTCCTGCACTGCAGTGCAAGTTTGTCAGAGCTCCTGTCACAGCCCCAGCCCTTCTCTCAGCTCTGTGCATTCTACCCCAACAGAAAAAGCCACAAGAGGCAAGAATTTACTGCTTTTGGAAACAGATTTATTTTTCAAAATCACAGAAACGATCATCATCCACTAATACAAAGTATCACTATCATCATCACTAAAAGTATCAGTATCGCTATCACTAAAATAAGCACTGTCCTCTAATACTAAGTATCGCTATCACAATCACTATCACTAAAAGACTCCCTATTACTGTAACTATCTATCACTATCACTGAATGAATCACTCTATCACTATCATTACCATATACCACTATGAATATCCCTATCCCTATCACTACCACTATCACTAATCTTCATCTTCAAAAAGAAAATATTCCTGCTGGTAGTGGTTACAGGGGCACCACGAGGCTGTGGGCAGAGGAGACTCCAGGGAAATCCGGGGGTCCCGTGAAGTAGCCCCCTCAGCCAGAGCGCAGTAGGGACACATCGTCAGAGGTGACGGGTCTGTGCACATGTTTTTGTATAGCTGGGCCAGCTCAGCTGCAAAGATCTCAGGAAACAGGCGGCAGCTGTCCCTGAACCCGTTGGCTTGGGGTCCCTCGCCGCTTCCTGGACCTTCTCCAGACTCAGTTTCATCTCTAAGTAGTCCACGGCTCTCCCAGGAAGAGTCCCAGTCCTGTCCTGATGCCTCTATGTCTTCCTGGGCTCTCCTGTAGAAACACATTTCCAAGGAGACTCCTCATAGATAGGAATTTGGAGCACAGTTAAACTGCACTGCAGCGATTCCCACAGAGCTGCCTGGGCACTGCAGCATGGTGCAAACACTTCATTGCCAATGGCAGCAATGAATAACTCACATGTCCCTCTTCCGCAGCTGATACATGACGATGCACCCAATTACTGCTGCAAGGAGGAGCACAGCTGAGACTAAAAGAGATGCTAGGAGGTACTTCTTGTTGAATTCCCACTGTCCAGCAGCTGACCCTGACAGGAGAAAAAGACAATGTGAGAGACAATGTTTGTACTCTGTACTAGGGATAATCCCGCAGTGTGCTTCACACGCCCGAGAATTATTTTGTTCAGAGAATTTTTCCTCTGGCTCTGGTGTCTCAGCATCGGGGACCAAGAGGTTCTCATGGGGAAGAGCCCAGTGTGTGCCAGGGAGCAGCACTGCCGCTGTCTTTTCCTCTGGGCTGCAGGGCAGGGCTGTGTGCTGGGCAGCTGCACTTCATCCGTGGAGAGCACTGCAGGGACACAGCAGAAATGCTGCTCTTCTTCCAAGACAGCATCGCCCAAGCACTCACCGGAATATTCCTCAGGCTCAGCGGGTTTGCTGGTGTCCTGTATTGGTTGGCTTTCTTCATCTGAGCCTGGGACACTGTCATTTTCTTCTGTAGGGAGGGTCTCTGGCACAGTCTCAGAATCTGTCTCTGCACAAAACACATTGGACACTTTAACCAGAAGCCACTGCCCCTTACCACAAGCATGGTACCATGGCCTGGGAATTCTGGCAAGTGGCAGTGAGGAGCCCGCTCTGGCCAAAGACAAGAGGAATCCATAGGCGAGTTTTCTGCCATGCAACATGAAATGCAGACCCAAACCACCCAAGACTTAATCAACCAAATGACCCACAGAAAGAATGCCTTCTGGTTCATATTCATACTTGAGGTCCAGTTTCAACCCAGGTCTTGCAGTTAACAGAATGGGATATACCAACCAGATGGGGCTTCATCCAAGCCTGTCAGGAGCTCCTCTGCAACATCAGGGAATCCTTCAGGGAATCCCTCAGGAAATGTGTCATAATTCTTCCCTATGTTAGAGTTATAAAATAATGTTCACCTGTGGAGGTAAATTTCATACCACAGGGAAATACCACTGGGAAAAGGAGTGCTCATTCTTGTGTAAGCAGTAGAGACTGACTACTCACGCTTGAAGTACCAGCTTGGAATCATCACGGTATCTGCCTCTAGCTCAGGGTCTGAACGAGCGCTCTCTGTGTCCATAACTACAACGGAGCACGCACAAGAAGTTACCATCACGTTTACTCCTCTCATGGTCACACCTCAAGGCCTGGATGTGGAAGGTACTGACTGACAGGGCACACACAGGTGGTTCTGTATTCTCACAGCTGCAAAGGGGTCTGGCTGCCCTTGGGACACTGAGCTGGCAGCTCTCACATGAAGTGAAAAGCCATGGCATGCCCACACGACTCCCTCCATCCCTGGAGCTAGGCCGGGAGGCTGGATAATGAGTGCTGAGTGATGATAACACCAGAGCTGAGTGATGGAGATGTGGCGCAGATGTTCTGGGCCTGAGCTGCCCCTTCCTATCGCGGGCCTGGGGTATACGTACAAATCAAAAGGGGCCGGACTTCTGTGGAATGTGCCTTGAGCTGATTTATTTTCCAGCATCACTCTCATTACATGGTTTTGAGAATGGGAAGATGCCATCAGTTCACATTCCAGGCAGCAGAAAAACAACCTAATGTTACAACTTACTTTATAATTTTTTGGACCAATCACACACAGCAAAAGCATATTGATAGTAGTTCTATCTAACCACTCTAAGCACATGTATCTTTGGTTGAAACAATGTCTGGTTTTTTGGAATACAATAATTGCTTGTAAGCCTTAAAACACAAAGCACAGTGCCCCATTATTAAGCTTCAAACTTCCTAATACCTTGCTAGATAAACTTTTCTGTAGCTTAGAGAGTTATTCTAGGCAAGCGTTAATACAGAGACTATTGTTGTGTTTGTCCTTGCTTTTCTACTTTTTACATAATTTTTCTGCTGACCTATCTCATGGCAACTGTACAGCTCTAGTCGCAGTTCTGATGTCTCTGAGGCCTGCCTTTTGCAGCTTTCCCAAAATCCTCTGATATTGTGGATTCCCACAATTCTTCTTCTTGGTTCACTTAAAAAGGAACTTTTATAATGATGTTGTTTATTATTTGTGTTTCCTATGTTTATTATAATATTTCCGCTTATTACTTAAAGCATTTTTTTGCTTGCACTAAGCATTGCTGCATTACAACACAGCAGTTCAATGTTATGAAAATCTAGTCAGTTTAAAGGGCATAAATTATGCTTGGCAATAGTTACAAGTTATGTTTGAAAACGTATTGTCGGCTCTATGGTTTTAAATTAAAACTTTCTTCCATGTCTACACTTTCATTTAATATCTCCGTGAGATTTCGAGACCTCTCTGTGAATTCATTCCTTACTTCTTTTTCTTCTATGATAAAAAGTTCCTTGACGGTTTTCTCTATCATTTGTCGCACTCACAGAAGTCTCCAAGGTATTACTACTAATATAACTATTAAAACACTTAACACATAGAGACTTATCTTGCAACGTTCCTTCAGCTAAGGTACAAGTACATAGACTATTGTTCTGTTTCTCCTTGCTTTTCTACACCAAAAAATAATTTTTCTGCTGACCTATCTCATGGCTGATGCTTAGCTCTAATCACAGTTCTGCTGTCTCTGAGGCCAGCCTTTTGCAACTTTCCCGAAAACTTCTGATTTTTGTAGATTCCCACCTCCTTCCCACCTCCTCGCTCTCTAGGAACTTCTGCCCATGCTGCACCCTAAAGCAGCTACAGCCTCTCATTCCTCCCCTGCTGTGTCTGCCCCACTGCCCACAGCGCGGTGGCCTCCTGGCTCAGCCAGCCCTAGTCCTGGCCCCGCTGCTGCCAGCCAGGGCTATGTGCTGGCCCCTGCCTGCCTACCTGCTGCCTGCCCAGCTGTTGGAGCACTCTGGGCATTCTGGGCTTGCAGGGCCAGGAGAAAGAGGAGCAGGAGGCAGTGCCTCAGGGCCATGATCCCCCCTGCTCGCAACACTCTGCTGCTGCTGCTGCTGCTGCTGCTGCTGCTGCTGCTGCTGCTGCAGTATTGCCAAGAGTGAGCACTGAACAACAAAGTGGAGCTTTGGAAGCTCACATCAAAGAGAGCTCTGTGACCTCATGACATAGTGATGTCTCTGAACTCCCCAATGTATGCCCACATTGCCTGTGAATTCCTGGACCTCCCCTCTACTGAATTTCCTTATTTTGCATAAGAATATAGGGAGCAAAACGGAGAAAGGTTGATGTATTCTGGGAGGCAGCACTGTGCAGGGGAATGCAGAGGCACTCATGTCTTATTCCTCAGAAATCCTCATCAGAAGCCCTGTATGCAGGCTGCTGTAAAAAGCCCAGATGCAAATGTCTTTCTTTGGTAGTATTTATGTCTGAAAGCCTTCTGGCAAGAATCCTGCTTTTCCATTTCTTCTGCTACAGTTTCATCACCTTTGATGGCAGCAGCACTGCTTCCATTCTCTACTCTCAAGCAAACATGGGTGTGCAGTGCCCACGCTTCTCCCAAGTGAGCCTGGTTGATTCCCTTGCCACTTCCAATCCCACTTCAAGCTCACTAAAGGAGCCCCACTAAATCCTGAGCCAAGATCCTTTTTCCCTTTGAGGCAGATGTAGCCCATGTGCACCATCAAGCCTGGTGTCCTGTAGAGTGACCCACAGTCAAAGCCCCACACTCCTACTGGGGACACCAGGGTGCCAGGGATTCACTTCTGGAACCTTCCTGTGTCTGGGTCACTGCAAGTGGGACAAGTAAATTCCACACGCGCCCCAGATCCATCAAGCAGTCATGCAGAGGCTCCTATGACCAATATCACTTTCCTTCCCCTCTGTATCTCACACAAGGAGCTTTCCGCTCCTTCACAGAATCACAGAAATTCTAGGCTGGAAGAGACCTTTAAGATCATCGAGTCCAACCCCTGTTCTAACACCTCAACTAGATCATGGCACCAAGTGCCACATCCAGTCTTTTTTTAAACTCTTCGAGGGATGGTGACTCTACCACCTCCCTGGGTAGATGATTCCAGTATTTGACCACTCTTTCTGTGAAATACTTCCTCCTTAATTCTAGCCTGTATCTCCCTTGGCGCAGCTTGAGACTGTGTCCTCTTGTTCTGTCTGTGGTTGCCTGGAGAAAGAGACCGACCCCCAGCTCACCACAGCCACCCTTCAGGAAGTTGAAGAGAGTGATAAGGTCACCCCTGAGTCTCCTTTTCTCCAGGCTGAACAACCCCAGCTCCCTCAGTTGTTTCTCATATGGCTTGTGTTCCAAGCCCCTCACCAGCCTCGTTGCTCTCCTTTGGACATGCTCAAGCATCTCAACGTCCCTCCTAAAGTGAGGGGCCCAGAACTGGACACAATACTCCAGGTGAGGCCTCACCAGTGCTGAGTAGAGGGGAAGAATGACCTCCCTGCTCCTGCTGGCCACACCGTTCCTGATACTGGCCAGGATGCCATTGGCCTTCTTGGCCACCTGGGCACACTGCTGGCTCCTGTCCTTCATCCTCTTTGTGCTCATTGGGGAGGGACTGCCACATCTCCCATGACCTAAGTCACCATCTCAGGTCTCCTTGATGATCTCAGCACTGGACATCCCTCCTTCCCAGAACATCTTCCCTCTCTGCCCAGACCTTCCTGATTCAGGGCAGCATCCCAAATGAGCTCCTAGAGAAGTCTTTGCATGTCCCTCCTCACCAGCATGTCCTTATTCTGGTGCAGGAAAGCCTTGTGAATGGGCGCTGCTGGGAAAGCAGGCTGAGGCTGGCACAAACAGGTCCTGCACTGCAGTGCAAGTTTGTCAGAGCTCCTGTCACAGCCCCAGCCCTTCTCTCAGCTCTGTGCATTCTACCCCAACAGAAAAAGCCACAAGAGGCAAGAATTTACTGCTTTTGGAAACAGATTTATTTTTCAAAATCACAGAAACGATCATCATCCACTAATACAAAGTATCACTATCATCATCACTAAAAGTATCAGTATCGCTATCACTAAAATAAGCACTGTCCTCTAATACTAAGTATCGCTATCACAATCACTATCACTAAAAGACTCCCTATTACTGTAACTATCTATCACTATCACTGAATGAATCACTCTATCACTATCATTACCATATACCACTATGAATATCCCTATCCCTATCACTACCACTATCACTAATCTTCATCTTCAAAAAGAAAATATTCCTGCTGGTAGTGGTTACAGGGGCACCACGAGGCTGTGGGCAGAGGAGACTCCAGGGAAATCCAGGGGTCCCGTGAAGTAGCCCCCTCAGCCAGAGCGCAGTAGGGACACATCGTCAGAGGTGACGGGTCTGTGCACATGTTTTTGTATAGCTGGGCCAGCTCAGCTGCAAAGATCTCAGGAAACAGGCGGCAGCTGTCCCTGAACCCGTTGGCTTGGGGTCCCTCGCCGCTTCCTGGACCTTCTCCAGACTCAGTTTCATCTCTAAGTAGTCCACGGCTCTCCCAGGAAGAGTCCCAGTCCTGTCCTGATGCCTCTATGTCTTCCTGGGCTCTCCTGTAGAAACACATTTCCAAGGAGACTCCTCATAGATAGGAATTTGGAGCACAGTTAAACTGCACTGCAGCGATTCCCACAGAGCTGCCTGGGCACTGCAGCATGGTGCAAACACTTCATTGCCAATGGCAGCAATGAATAACTCACATGTCCCTCTTCCGCAGCTGATACATGACGATGCACCCAATTACTGCTGCAAGGAGGAGCACAGCTGAGACTAAAAGAGATGCTAGGAGGTACTTCTTGTTGAATTCCCACTGTCCAGCAGCTGACCCTGACAGGAGAAAAAGACAATGTGAGAGACAATGTTTGTACTCTGTACTAGGGATAATCCCGCAGTGTGCTTCACACGCCCGAGAATTATTTTGTTCAGAGAATTTTTCCTCTGGCTCTGGTGTCTCAGCATCGGGGACCAAGAGGTTCTCATGGGGAAGAGCCCAGTGTGTGCCAGGGAGCAGCACTGCCGCTGTCTTTTCCTCTGGGCTGCAGGGCAGGGCTGTGTGCTGGGCAGCTGCACTTCATCCGTGGAGAGCACTGCAGGGACACAGCAGAAATGCTGCTCTTCTTCCAAGACAGCATCGCCCAAGCACTCACCGGAATATTCCTCAGGCTCAGCGGGTTTGCTGGTGTCCTGTATTGGTTGGCTTTCTTCATCTGAGCCTGGGACACTGTCATTTTCTTCTGTAGGGAGGGTCTCTGGCACAGTCTCAGAATCTGTCTCTGCACAAAACACATTGGACACTTTAACCAGAAGCCACTGCCCCTTACCACAAGCATGGTACCATGGCCTGGGAATTCTGGCAAGTGGCAGTGAGGAGCCCGCTCTGGCCAAAGACAAGAGGAATCCATAGGCGAGTTTTCTGCCATGCAACATGAAATGCAGACCCAAACCACCCAAGACTTAATCAACCAAATGACCCACAGAAAGAATGCCTTCTGGTTCATATTCATACTTGAGGTCCAGTTTCAACCCAGGTCTTGCAGTTAACAGAATGGGATATACCAACCAGATGGGGCTTCATCCAAGCCTGTCAGGAGCTCCTCTGCAACATCAGGGAATCCTTCAGGGAATCCCTCAGGAAATGTGTCATAATTCTTCCCTATGTTAGAGTTATAAAATAATGTTCACCTGTGGAGGTAAATTTCATACCACAGGGAAATACCACTGGGAAAAGGAGTGCTCATTCTTGTGTAAGCAGTAGAGACTGACTACTCACGCTTGAAGTACCAGCTTGGAATCATCACGGTATCTGCCTCTAGCTCAGGGTCTGAACGAGCGCTCTCTGTGTCCATAACTACAACGGAGCACGCACAAGAAGTTACCATCACGTTTACTCCTCTCATGGTCACACCTCAAGGCCTGGATGTGGAAGGTACTGACTGACAGGGCACACACAGGTGGTTCTGTATTCTCACAGCTGCACAGGGGTCTGGCAGCTGAGCTGGCAGCTCTCACATGAAGTGAAAAGCCATGGCGTGCCCACACGACCCCCTCCAGCCCCGGAGCCAGGCCGGGAGGCTGGATAATGAGTGCTGAGTGATGATAACACCAGAGCTGAGTGATGGAGATGTGGCGCAGATGTTCTGGGCCTGAGCTGCCCCTTCCTATCGCGGGCCTGGGGTATACGTACAAATCAAAAGGGGCCGGACTTCTGTGGAATGTGCCTTGAGCTGATTTATTTTCCAGCATCACTCTCATTACATGGTTTTGAGAATGGGAAGATGCCATCAGTTCACATTCCAGGCAGCAGAAAAACAACCTAATGTTACAACTTACTTTATAATTTTTTGGACCAATCACACACAGCAAAAGCATATTGACAGTTGTTCTATCTTAGCACTATAAGCACATGTACCTTTGGTTGAAACAATGTCTGCTTTTTTCGAATACAATAACTGCTTGTAAGCCTTAAAACACAAAGCACAGAGCCCCATTATTAACCTTCAAACTTCCTAATACCTTGCTAGATAAACTTTTCTGTAGTTTGGGGAGTTATTCTAGACAAGCCTTAATACACAGACCATTGTTCTATTTGTCCTTGCTTTTCTACTTTTTAAATAATTTTTCTGCTGACCTATCTCATGGCAACTGCACAGCTCTAATCCCAATTCTGCTGTCTCTGAGGCCTGCCTTTTGCAGCTTTCCCAAAATCCTCTGATATTGTGGATTCCCTTAATTCTCCTTCTTGGTTCACTTAAAAAGGAACTTTTATAATCGTAATAGTTATGATTTGTGTTTCGTATCTTTATTATAATATTTCTGCTTATTACTTACTTAAAGCATTTTTTTGCTTGCACTAGGCATTGCTACAACACAGCAATTTAATGTTGTGAAAATCTAGTCAGCTTAAAAGGCATAAATTATGCTTGACAATAGTTACAAGCTACGTTTGAAAAAGTATTGTCGGCTTTATGGTTTTAATTTAAAACTTTCTTCCATGTCTATACTTTCATTTAATATCTCCGTGAGATTTCGAGAACTCTCTGTGAATCCATTTCTTACATTTTTTTTTTCTTCTATGATAAAAAAGTTCCTTGATAGCTTTGTCTATCATTTGTCGCACACACGGAAGTGTTCAAGGTATTACTGCTATTGTAACTATTAAAACACTTAACACATAGAGACTTATCTTGCAACGTTCCTTTAGCTAAGGTACAAATACACCGACTATTGTTGTGTTTCTCCTTGCTTTTCTACACTAAAAATAATTTTTCTGCTGACCTATCTCATGGCTGCTGCTTAGCTCTAATCACAGTTCTGCTGTCTCTGAGGCCAGCCTTTTGCAACTTTCCCGAAACCCTCTGATTTTTGTAGATTCCCACACCTTCCCACCTCCGGGCTCTTTAGGAACCTCTGCCCATGCTGCACCCTAAAGCAGCTGCAGCCCCTCACTCCTCCCCTGCTGTGTCTGCCCCACTGCCCACAGCGTGGTGGCCTCCTGGCTCAGCCAGCCCTAGTCCTGGCCCCGCTGCTGCCAGCCAGGGCTATGTGCTGGCCCCTGCCTGCCTACCTGCTGCCTGCCCAGCTGTTGGAGCACTCTGGGCATTCTGGGCTTGCAGGGCCAGGAGAAAGAGGAGCAGGAGGCAGTGCCTCAGGGCCATGATCCCCCCTGCTCGCAACACTCTGCTGCTGCTGCTGCGGCTGCTGCTGCTGCTGCTGCGGCTGCAGTGTTGCCGAGTGAGCACTGAACAACAAGGAGGAGTTTTGGAACCTCGCATCAAAGAGAGCTCTGTGACCTCATGACATAGTGATGTCTCTGAACTCCCCAATGTATGCCCACATTGCCTGTGAATTCCTGGACCTCCGCTCTACTGAATTTCCTTATTTTGCATAGGAATATAAGGAGGAAAACGGAGAAAGGTTGATGTATTCTGGGAGGCAGCACTGTGCAGGGGAATGCAGAGGCACTCATGTCGTATTCCTCAGACATCCCCATCTGAAGCCCTGTATGCAGGCTGCTGTAAAAAGCCCAGATGCAAATGTCTTTCTTTGGTAGTAATTATATCTGACAGCCTTCTGGCAAGAAACCTGCTTTTCCATTTCTTCTGCTACAGTTTCATCACCTTTGATGGCAGCACTGCTTCCATCCTCCACTCTCACGCAAACATGGGTGTGCAGTGCCCACGCTTCTCCCAAGTGAGCCTGGCTGATTCCCTTTCCACTTCCAATCCTACTTGAAGCTCGCTAAAAGAGCCCTACTAAATCCTGAGCCAAGATCCTTTTTCCCTTTGAGGCTGATGTAGCCCACGTGCCAGCATCAGGCCTGGTGTCCTGTAGAGTGACCCACGGTCAAAGCCCCACCACACTCCTGCTGGGAACACCAGGGTGCCAGGGGTTCACCTCTAGAACCTTCCTGTGTCTGGGTCACTGCAAGTGGCACAAGTAAATACCACATGCACCCCAGATCCCCAAGCTATCATCCAGAGGCCCTGAGCTCCCTTCTTCTTGTCCCTGGACACCATGAGGTACTGCCATGGGACACACACAAATGTGCCGGCTGCTGCAGATTGCAGCTAACACGGGTGGCCTTTTAGCCAAACAGCTCTTGTGGGAAGGAAATATTCAGGACTTCTGTGTGCCAGGCACGCTATGTTCAGAATCTCTTGGAAAGCCTTAAAACAGCGCCGTTGGTATCATTGCCCCTGAAGCACCAGTTAAGGCCCAGGTGTTTAGAGCTGCAAGCACAGAGGCACTGCCAGATTACCTCCCCTGGGGTGTCTCTCCAAGGCTCATAAGCAGTCTCCAGCCGACAAGCTGCAGAAACTCGGCCAATGCCGTGCTCTGGAATCAAGCAGAGATCGCTGCTCACCTTGAAGGCTGCAGCACACAATGAGCAGAGGGCCGTAGCAGGCTGCAGGGTGTCTTGGTCACATCTCCTAGCCAGAAGCCAGGCAGGCTGCCCAGCTGCCTCGGCGTTGGGTCTGAGCGCCATCGCGGGCCCTCCATTCCTGCCCGAGGGGAGGCACCGATGAACACTGCCCTTCTTTGTTCCTAACTGGCCATACACGCAGTCTCTCCCTTAGCGCACTCCGCAGCATTGTGCTGCTCGGCGGCTCGTCAGCAGCTGTGGGAGCCGAGTCCCCAGAGCAGCTGTGGTGCTGCTGAAGCCGCCTGCGGCGTGTGGCACGGCACGGAGGCAGCGCTGCCCGCAGCCCGCGGCCTCCTTGGCCCGCGCTGCCGCCATTTCGCAGAGGGGCCGTGAGGAGCGGGCACGGGGCTGTGGGGCTGTGCCGGCCCCGCTCCCCGGGCCGCAGCTCCAGCTGCTCCCGCTGGCTCGGAGCGGCCCCGCTCCGGCCCGAGGGCCGAGGCGCCTGTCCCGGGCCCGACCGGCCGCTGTCGTGCCGCTGCATGAGAGCTCCCCGCCGTGTACCGGCTGCACAGAACGGCTGCCGGCGCAGTTCGCCTGGGAGCCTGAGCCGAGCGTGGCACAGGGGGCGGAGCCGAGAAATAGACACGGAACGGAGAGACAACTAGAGCAGGGAACGGGAACAGGGCTGGGGCAGGATGGAGATTCTTGAAGAAGCTTTGGAGGGACAGGAAGACAGAGACGGAGTAGGAGGGAAAAGGGATACAGAGAAAAAACAAGGGACTGGCATCTGGACAGAGTAACACACGAGGAGAAACCCAGGGGCATTCTTTTTGTTGCAGCCCATTGAACCCAGAGGGGTTTTCCTGCTGCAGTGGCATGTCAGCTCCCTCGAAGCAGCTGAGGCATTTGAGAAATAGCACTGCAGAGCATGACCATGCATATATACGTCCCACAGCTCTCAGTTCACATGTGCATCTGCAGGACTGCAAGTGTGCATGTCCATACGAGAAGAGTTTGTGAGGCTTGGTTCAAGGGTTGAGGCACAGCTCTCTTCTGAAAAGAGCCTTGGGCAGCCCTCTCAGGAGGCGGGTGTCTCAGAGGCTGCTGAGAGGCCCATGAGAGCCAGCCCAGAGGTGGAGCTGGAGCTGCTGTGGAGAGGAGAGGGACAAGGGTGAGGAGCTCTGTGGTTCCTCGTCACCACTCCAAAGGGAATAGCAGTGTCTTGGGACAGTCCTTACCGCCTGAGGCAGAAGTAGAAGAAACCCTCCAAAACCCCACAGGGTGCAGAGTTGCCTTCAAGCATCTCTCTGGCAATTGCTGCTGGCAATATCCTCCCCACACACTGCAGGCAACAGTCAGCCTCAGAGAGCTGGGCTGCGTTTCTTGGACAGCAGCTTTGCTGCACTCTCACCTCCAGCTTTGGCTGTAGATGGCCGAGCTGGAGCAGCCACGGGGAAAGGCCTGCAGGGCCACAGTGAATCTGAGCCGTGAGCCCAGGACAGCAGTTCCCTGGCGTGTTGGTTTCTTGCAGTTCCTCGCTTTCTGCATCTGAGACGGGCACTCGGTCAATTCTTTCCTTCTGGAAAGCCTCCTTGTTTACAATCCTACATTCCAGTCTTAACCTCCCTGAACCAAAAGTTAAGTCCCAAAACAGCAATTAAGGAGCCACACACCACCTGCAACTGCCACCCTCGCTCAAGCAAAACACCACAGCACACTTCCTGTGTTTTGTTCCACCTTTGGCGTTCTTCCCATAGCGAGTGGGAAAAGACTGTCATTTTTATTATAATTGCTGTCTCTGTTATCAAAATACGTTTTAGTAATGTTCATGACTAAGATCACATTCCTTCCCCTCAGTATCTTGCAAAGCCTGGTTCCGGCTTTTTGGTCCTTCATCCTCTTTGAGCTCATTGGGGAGGGGACTGCCACATCTCCCATGACCTAAGTCACCGTCTCAGGTCTCCTTGATGTGCTGAACACAGGACAGCCATCCTTCCCACAACATCTTCCCTCTCTGCCCAGACCTTCCTGATTCGGGGCAACATCCCACATGAGCTCCTAGAGAAGGTTTTGCATGTCACTCCTCACCAGCATGTCCTTATTCTGGTGCAGGAAAGCCTTGTGAATGGGCGCTGCTGGGAAAGCAGGCTGAGGCTGGCACAAACAGGACCTGCACTGCAGTGGTAGTTTCTCATAGTTCCTGTCCCACCCCCAGCCCTGCTCCAATCTCCCTGCATTCTACCCCAACAGAAACAGCCACAACACGCAAGAATTTACTGCTTTTGGAAACAGATTTATTTTTCAAAGTCACAGAAACCATCATCATCCACTGATACAAAATATCACTACCATCATCACTAAAAGTATTACTATCGCTATCACTAAAATAAGCACGGTCCTCTTATACTAAGTATCGTTATCACAATCACAGTCACTAAAAGAATCACTATCACTATCTATCACTATCACTATCTATCACTGTCACTATCACTATCATTAAAAGCATCCCTATTACTATAACTATCTATCAGTATCACTGAAAGGATCACTCTATCACTACCACTACCACTATGCCTATCACTACCACTACCACTATCACTAATCTTCATCTTCAAACATAAAATATTCCTGCTGGTACTGGTGGCAGGCGCACCACGAGGCTGTGGGCAGAGGAGACTCCAGGGAAACCCAGTGGTCCCGTGAAGTAGCCCCCTCAGCCAGAGCACAGCTGGGACACGTGGTCTGAGGTGACGGGTCTGCTTGCATGGTCTTGTACAGCTGGGCCAGCTCAGCTGCAAAGATCTCAGGAAACAGGCGGCAGCTGTCCCTGAACCCGTTGGCTTGGGGTCCCTCGCCGCTTCCTGGACCTTCTCCAGACTCAGTTTCATCTCTAAGTAGTCCACGGCTCTCCCAGGAAGAGTCCCAGTCCTGTCCTGATGCCTCTATGTCTTCCTGGGCTCTCCTGTAGAAACACATTTCCAAGGAGACTCCTCATAGATAGGAATTTGGAGCACAGTTAAACTGCACTGCAGCGATTCCCACAGAGCTGCCTGGGCACTGCAGCATGGTGCAAACACTTCATTGCCAATGGCAGCAATGAATAACTCACATGTCCCTCTTCCGCAGCTGATACATGACGATGCACCCAATTACTGCTGCAAGGAGCAGCACAGCCGAGACCGCAAGAGATGCTAGCAGGTACTTCTTGTTGAATTCCCACTGTCCAGCAGCTGACCCTGACAGGAGAAAAAGACAATGTGAGAGACAATGTTTGTACTCTGTACTAGGGATAATCCCGCAGTGTGCTTCACACGCCCGAGAATTATTTTGTTCAGAGAATTTTTCCTCTGGCTCTGGTGTCTCAGCATCGGGGACCAAGAGGTTCTCATGGGGAAGAGCCCAGTGTGTGCCAGGGAGCAGCACTGCCGCTGTCTTTTCCTCTGGGCTGCAGGGCAGGGCTGTGTGCTGGGCAGCTGCACTTCATCCGTGGAGAGCACTGCAGGGACACAGCAGAAATGCTGCTCTTCTTCCAAGACAGCATCGCCCAAGCACTCGCCGGAATATTCCTCAGGCTCAGCGGGTTTGCTGGTGTCCTGTATTGGTTGGCTTTCTTCATCTGAGCCTGGGACACTGTCATTTTCTTCTGTAGGGAGGGTCTCTGGCACAGTCTCAGAATCTGTCTCTGCACAAAACACATTGGACACTTTAACCAGAAGCCACTGCCCCTTACCACAAGCATGGTACCATGGCCTGGGAATTCTGGCAAGTGGCAGTGAGGAGCCCGCTCTGGCCAAAGACAAGAGGAATCCATAGGCGAGTTTTCTGCCATGCAACATGAAATGCAGACCCAAACCACCCAAGACTTAATCAACCAAATGACCCACAGAAAGAATGCCTTCTGGTTCATATTCATACTTGAGGTCCAGTTTCAACCCAGGTCTTGCAGTTAACAGAATGGGATATACCAACCAGATGGGGCTTCATCCAAGCCTGTCAGGAGCTCCTCTGCAACATCAGGGAATCCTTCAGGGAATCCCTCAGGAAATGTGTCATAATTCTTCCCTATGTTAGAGTTATAAAATAATGTTCACCTGTGGAGGTAAATTTCATACCACAGGGAAATACCACTGGGAAAAGGAGTGCTCATTCTTGTGTAAGCAGTAGAGACTGACTACTCACGCTTGAAGTACCAGCTTGGAATCATCACGGTATCTGCCTCTAGCTCAGGGTCTGAACGAGCGCTCTCTGTGTCCATAACTACAACGGAGCACGCACAAGAAGTTACCATCACGTTTACTCCTCTCATGGTCACACCTCAAGGCCCGGATGTGGAAGGTACTGACTGACAGGGCACACACAGGTGGTTCTGTATTCTCACAGCTGCAAAGGGGTCTGGCTGCCCTTGGGACACTGAGCTGGCAGCTCTCACATGAAGTGAAAAGCCATGGCGTGCCCACACGACTCCCTCCATCCCTGGAGCTAGGCCGGGATGCTGGATGATGAGTGCTGAGTGATGATAACACCAGAGCTGAGTGATGGAGATGTGGCGCAGATGTTCTGGGCCTGAGCTGCCCCTTCCTATCGCGGGCCTGGGGTATACGTACAAATCAAAAGGGGCCGGACTTCTGTGGAATGTGCCTTGAGCTGATTTATTTTCCAGCATCACTCTCATTACATGGTTTTGAGAATGGGAAGATGCCATCAGTTCACATTCCAGGCAGCAGAAAAACAACCTAATGTTACAACTTACTTTATAATTTTTTGGACCAATCACACACAGCAAAAGCATATTGATAGTAGTTCTATCTAACCACTCTAAGCACATGTATCTTTGGTTGAAACAATGTCTGGTTTTTTGGAAAACAATAATTGCTTGTAAGCCTTAAAACACAAAGCACAGTGCCCCATTATTAAGCTTCAAACTTCCTAATACCTTGCTAGATAAACTTTTCTGTAGCTTAGAGAGTTATTCTAGGCAAGCGTTAATACAGAGACTATTGTTGTGTTTGTCCTTGCTTTTCTACTTTTTACATAATTTTTCTGCTGACCTATCTCATGGCAACTGTACAGCTCTAGTCGCAGTTCTGATGTCTCTGAGGCCTGCCTTTTGCAGCTTTCCCAAAATCCTCTGATATTGTGGATTCCCACAATTCTTCTTCTTGGTTCACTTAAAAAGGAACTTTTATAATGATGTTGTTTATTATTTGTGTTTCCTATGTTTATTATAATATTTCCGCTTATTACTTAAAGCATTTTTTTGCTTGCACTAAGCATTGCTGCATTACAACACAGCAGTTCAATGTTATGAAAATCTAGTCAGTTTAAAGGGCATAAATTATGCTTGGCAATAGTTACAAGTTATGTTTGAAAACGTATTGTCGGCTCTATGGTTTTAAATTAAAACTTTCTTCCATGTCTACACTTTCATTTAATATCTCCGTGAGATTTCGAGACCTCTCTGTGAATTCATTCCTTACTTCTTTTTCTTCTATGATAAAAAGTTCCTTGACGGTTTTCTCTATCATTTGTCGCACTCACAGAAGTCTCCAAGGTATTACTACTAATATAACTATTAAAACACTTAACACATAGAGACTTATCTTGCAACGTTCCTTCAGCTAAGGTACAAGTACATAGACTATTGTTCTGTTTCTCCTTGCTTTTCTACACCAAAAAATAATTTTTCTGCTGACCTATCTCATGGCTGATGCTTAGCTCTAATCACAGTTCTGCTGTCTCTGAGGCCAGCCTTTTGCAACTTTCCGAAAACCTCTGATTTTTGTAGATTCCCACCTCCTTCCCACCTCCTTGCTCTCTAAGAACTTCTGCCCATGCTGCACCCTAAAGCAGCTACAGCCTCTCATTCCTCCCCTGCTGTGTCTGCCCCACTGCCCACAGCGCGGTGGCCTCCTGGCTCAGCCAGCCCTAGTCCTGGCCCCGCTGCTGCCAGCCAGGGCTATGTGCTGGCCCCTGCCTGCCTACCTGCTGCCTGCCCAGCTGTTGGAGCACTCTGGGCATTCTGGGCTTGCAGGGCCAGGAGAAAGAGGAGCAGGAGGCAGTGCCTCAGGGCCATGATCCCCCCTGCTCGCAACACTCTGCTGCTGCTGCTGCTGCTGCTGCTGCTGCTGCTGCAGTATTGCCAAGAGTGAGCACTGAACAACAAAGTGGAGCTTTGGAAGCTCACATCAAAGAGAGCTCTGTGACCTCATGACATAGTGATGTCTCTGAACTCCCCAATGTATGCCCACATTGCCTGTGAATTCCTGGACCTCCCCTCTACTGAATTTCCTTATTTTGCATAAGAATATAGGGAGCAAAACGGAGAAAGGTTGATGTATTCTGGGAGGCAGCACTGTGCAGGGGAATGCAGAGGCACTCATGTCGTATTCCTCAGACATCCCCATCTGAAGCCCTGTATGCAGGCTGCTGTAAAAAGCCCAGATGCAAATGTCTTTCTTTGGTAGTAATTATATCTGACAGCCTTCTGGCAAGAAACCTGCTTTTCCATTTCTTCTGCTACAGTTTCATCACCTTTGATGGCAGCAGCACTGCTTCCATTCTCTACTCTCAAGCAAACATGGGTGTGCAGTGCCCACGCTTCTCCCAAGTGAGCCTGGTTGATTCCCTTGCCACTTCCAATCCCACTTCAAGCTCACTAAAGGAGCCCCACTAAATCCTGAGCCAAGATCCTTTTTCCCTTTGAGGCAGATGTAGCCCATGTGCCAGCATCAGGCCTGGTGTCCTCTAGAGTAACTCACGGTCAAAGCCCCACCACACTCCTGCTGGGAACACCAGGGTGCCAGGGGTTCACCTCTAGAACCTTCCTGTGTCTGGGTCACTGCAAGTGGCACAAGTAAATACCACATGCACCCCAGATCCCCAAGCTATCATCCAGAGGCCCTGAGCTCCCTTCTTCTTGTCCCTGGACACCATGAGGTACTGCCATGGGACACACACAAATGTGCCGGCTGCTGCAGATTGCAGCTAACACGGGTGGCCTTTTAGCCAAACAGCTCTTGTGGGAAGGAAATATTCAGGACTTCTGTGTGCCAGGCACGCTATGTTCAGAATCTCTTGGAAAGCCTTAAAACAGCGCCGTTGGTATCATTGCCCCTGAAGCACCAGTTAAGGCCCAGTTGTTTAGAGCTGCAAGCACAGAGGCACTGCCAGATTACCTCCCCTGGGGTGTCTCTCCAAGGCTCATAAGCAGTCTCCAGCCGACAAGCTGCAGAAACTCGGCCAATGCCGTGCTCTGGAATCAAGCAGAGATCGCTGCTCACCTTGAAGGCTGCAGCACACAATGAGCAGAGGGCCGTAGCAGGCTGCAGGGTGTCTTGGTCACATCTCCTAGCCAGAAGCCAGGCAGGCTGCCCAGCTGGCCCCCCATTCCTGCCCGAGGGGAGGCACCGATGAACACTGCCCTTCTTTGTTCCTAACTGGCCATACACGCAGTCTCTCCCTTAGCGCACTCCGCAGCATTGTGCTGCTCGGCGGCTCGTCAGCAGCTGTGGGAGCCGAGTCCCCAGAGCAGCTGTGGTGCTGCTGAAGCCGCCTGCGGCGTGTGGCACGGCACGGAGGCAGCGCTGCCCGCAGCCCGCGGCCTCCTTGGCCCGCGCTGCCGCCATTTCGCAGAGGGGCCGTGAGGAGCGGGCACGGGGCTGTGGGGCTGTGCCGGCCCCGCTCCCCGGGCCGCAGCTCCAGCTGCTCCCGCTGGCTCGGAGCGGCCCCGCTCCGGCCCGAGGGCCGAGGCGCCTGTCCCGGGCCCGACCGGCCGCTGTCGTGCCGCTGCATGAGAGCTCCCCGCCGTGTCCCGGCTGCACAGAACGGCTGCCGGCGCAGTTCGCCTGGGAGCCTGAGCCGAGCGTGGCACAGGGGGCGGAGCCGAGAAATAGACACGGAACGGAGAGACAACTAGAGCAGGGAACGGGAACAGGGCTGGGGCAGGATGGAGATTCTTGAAGAAGCTTTGGAGGGACAGGAAGACAGAGACGGAGTAGGAGGGAAAAGGGATACAGAGAAAAAACAAGGGACTGGCATCTGGACAGAGTAACACACGAGGAGAAACCCAGGGGCATTCTTTTTGTTGCAGCCCATTGAACCCAGAGGGGTTTTCCTGCTGCAGTGGCATGTCAGCTCCCTCGAAGCAGCTGAGGCATTTGAGAAATAGCACTGCAGAGCATGACCATGCATATATACGTCCCACAGCTCTCAGTTCACATGTGCATCTGCAGGACTGCAAGTGTGCATGTCCATACGAGAAGAGTTTGTGAGGCTTGGTTCAAGGGTTGAGGCACAGCTCTCTTCTGAAAAGAGCCTTGGGCAGCCCTCTCAGGAGGCGGGTGTCTCAGAGGCTGCTGAGAGGCCCATGAGAGCCAGCCCAGAGGTGGAGCTGGAGCTGCTGTGGAGAGGAGAGGGACAAGGGTGAGGAGCTCTGTGGTTCCTCGTCACCACTCCAAAGGGAATAGCAGTGTCTTGGGACAGTCCTTACCGCCTGAGGCAGAAGTAGAAGAAACCCTCCAAAACCCCACAGGGTGCAGAGTTGCCTTCAAGCATCTCTCTGGCAATTGCTGCTGGCAATATCCTCCCCACACACTGCAGGCAACAGTCAGCCTCAGAGAGCTGGGCTGCGTTTCTTGGACAGCAGCTTTGCTGCACTCTCACCTCCAGCTTTGGCTGTAGATGGCCGAGCTGGAGCAGCCACGGGGAAAGGCCTGCAGGGCCACAGTGAATCTGAGCCGTGAGCCCAGGACAGCAGTTCCCTGGCGTGTTGGTTTCTTGCAGTTCCTCGCTTTCTGCATCTGAGACGGGCACTCGGTCAATTCTTTCCTTCTGGAAAGCCTCCTTGTTTACAATCCTACATTCCAGTCTTAACCTCCCTGAACCAAAAGTTAAGTCCCAAAACAGCAATTAAGGAGCCACACACCACCTGCAACTGCCACCCTCGCTCAAGCAAAACACCACAGCACACTTCCTGTGTTTTGTTCCACCTTTGGCGTTCTTCCCATAGCGAGTGGGAAAAGACTGTCATTTTTATTATAATTGCTGTCTCTGTTATCAAAATACGTTTTAGTAATGTTCATGACTAAGATCACATTCCTTCCCCTCAGTATCTTGCAAAGCCTGGTTCCGGCTTTTTGGTCCTTCATCCTCTTTGAGCTCATTGGGGAGGGGACTGCCACATCTCCCATGACCTAAGTCACCGTCTCAGGTCTCCTTGATGTGCTGAACACAGGACAGCCATCCTTCCCACAACATCTTCCCTCTCTGCCCAGACCTTCCTGATTCGGGGCAACATCCCACATGAGCTCCTAGAGAAGGTTTTGCATGTCACTCCTCACCAGCATGTCCTTATTCTGGTGCAGGAAAGCCTTGTGAATGGGCGCTGCTGGGAAAGCAGGCTGAGGCTGGCACAAACAGGACCTGCACTGCAGTGGTAGTTTCTCATAGTTCCTGTCCCACCCCCAGCCCTGCTCCAATCTCCCTGCATTCTACCCCAACAGAAACAGCCACAACACGCAAGAATTTACTGCTTTTGGAAACAGATTTATTTTTCAAAGTCACAGAAACCATCATCATCCACTGATACAAAATATCACTACCATCATCACTAAAAGTATTACTATCGCTATCACTAAAATAAGCACGGTCCTCTTATACTAAGTATCGTTATCACAATCACAGTCACTAAAAGAATCACTATCACTATCTATCACTATCACTATCTATCACTGTCACTATCACTATCATTAAAAGCATCCCTATTACTATAACTATCTATCAGTATCACTGAAAGGATCACTCTATCACTACCACTACCACTATGCCTATCACTACCACTACCACTATCACTAATCTTCATCTTCAAACATAAAATATTCCTGCTGGTACTGGTGGCAGGCGCACCACGAGGCTGTGGGCAGAGGAGACTCCAGGGAAACCCAGTGGTCCCGTGAAGTAGCCCCCTCAGCCAGAGCACAGCTGGGACACGTGGTCTGAGGTGACGGGTCTGCTTGCATGGTCTTGTACAGCTGGGCCAGCTCAGCTGCAAAGATCTCAGGAAACAGGCGGCAGCTGTCCCTGAACCCGTTGGCTTGGGGTCCCTCGCCGCTTCCTGGACCTTCTCCAGACTCAGTTTCATCTCTAAGTAGTCCACGGCTCTCCCAGGAAGAGTCCCAGTCCTGTCCTGATGCCTCTATGTCTTCCTGGGCTCTCCTGTAGAAACACATTTCCAAGGAGACTCCTCATAGATAGGAATTTGGAGCACAGTTAAACTGCACTGCAGCGATTCCCACAGAGCTGCCTGGGCACTGCAGCATGGTGCAAACACTTCATTGCCAATGGCAGCAATGAATAACTCACATGTCCCTCTTCCGCAGCTGATACATGACGATGCACCCAATTACTGCTGCAAGGAGCAGCACAGCCGAGACCGCAAGAGATGCTAGCAGGTACTTCTTGTTGAATTCCCACTGTCCAGCAGCTGACCCTGACAGGAGAAAAAGACAATGTGAGAGACAATGTTTGTACTCTGTACTAGGGATAATCCCGCAGTGTGCTTCACACGCCCGAGAATTATTTTGTTCAGAGAATTTTTCCTCTGGCTCTGGTGTCTCAGCATCGGGGACCAAGAGGTTCTCATGGGGAAGAGCCCAGTGTGTGCCAGGGAGCAGCACTGCCGCTGTCTTTTCCTCTGGGCTGCAGGGCAGGGCTGTGTGCTGGGCAGCTGCACTTCATCCGTGGAGAGCACTGCAGGGACACAGCAGAAATGCTGCTCTTCTTCCAAGACAGCATCGCCCAAGCACTCGCCGGAATATTCCTCAGGCTCAGCGGGTTTGCTGGTGTCCTGTATTGGTTGGCTTTCTTCATCTGAGCCTGGGACACTGTCATTTTCTTCTGTAGGGAGGGTCTCTGGCACAGTCTCAGAATCTGTCTCTGCACAAAACACATTGGACACTTTAACCAGAAGCCACTGCCCCTTACCACAAGCATGGTACCATGGCCTGGGAATTCTGGCAAGTGGCAGTGAGGAGCCCGCTCTGGCCAAAGACAAGAGGAATCCATAGGCGAGTTTTCTGCCATGCAACATGAAATGCAGACCCAAACCACCCAAGACTTAATCAACCAAATGACCCACAGAAAGAATGCCTTCTGGTTCATATTCATACTTGAGGTCCAGTTTCAACCCAGGTCTTGCAGTTAACAGAATGGGATATACCAACCAGATGGGGCTTCATCCAAGCCTGTCAGGAGCTCCTCTGCAACATCAGGGAATCCTTCAGGGAATCCCTCAGGAAATGTGTCATAATTCTTCCCTATGTTAGAGTTATAAAATAATGTTCACCTGTGGAGGTAAATTTCATACCACAGGGAAATACCACTGGGAAAAGGAGTGCTCATTCTTGTGTAAGCAGTAGAGACTGACTACTCACGCTTGAAGTACCAGCTTGGAATCATCACGGTATCTGCCTCTAGCTCAGGGTCTGAACGAGCGCTCTCTGTGTCCATAACTACAACGGAGCACGCACAAGAAGTTACCATCACGTTTACTCCTCTCATGGTCACACCTCAAGGCCCGGATGTGGAAGGTACTGACTGACAGGGCACACACAGGTGGTTCTGTATTCTCACAGCTGCAAAGGGGTCTGGCTGCCCTTGGGACACTGAGCTGGCAGCTCTCACATGAAGTGAAAAGCCATGGCGTGCCCACACGACTCCCTCCATCCCTGGAGCTAGGCCGGGATGCTGGATGATGAGTGCTGAGTGATGATAACACCAGAGCTGAGTGATGGAGATGTGGCGCAGATGTTCTGGGCCTGAGCTGCCCCTTCCTATCGCGGGCCTGGGGTATACGTACAAATCAAAAGGGGCCGGACTTCTGTGGAATGTGCCTTGAGCTGATTTATTTTCCAGCATCACTCTCATTACATGATTTTGAGAATGGGAAGATGCCATCAGTTCACATTCCAGGCAGCAGAAAAACAACCTAATGTTACAACTTACTTTATAATTTTTTGGACCAATCACACACAGCAAAAGCATATTGATAGTAGTTCTATCTAACCACTCTAAGCACATGTATCTTTGGTTGAAACAATGTCTGGTTTTTTGGAAAACAATAATTGCTTGTAAGCCTTAAAACACAAAGCACAGTGCCCCATTATTAAGCTTCAAACTTCCTAATACCTTGCTAGATAAACTTTTCTGTAGCTTAGAGAGTTATTCTAGGCAAGCGTTAATACAGAGACTATTGTTGTGTTTGTCCTTGCTTTTCTACTTTTTACATAATTTTTCTGCTGACCTATCTCATGGCAACTGTACAGCTCTAGTCGCAGTTCTGATGTCTCTGAGGCCTGCCTTTTGCAGCTTTCCCAAAATCCTCTGATATTGTGGATTCCCACAATTCTTCTTCTTGGTTCACTTAAAAAGGAACTTTTATAATGATGTTGTTTATTATTTGTGTTTCCTATGTTTATTATAATATTTCCGCTTATTACTTAAAGCATTTTTTTGCTTGCACTAAGCATTGCTGCATTACAACACAGCAGTTCAATGTTATGAAAATCTAGTCAGTTTAAAGGGCATAAATTATGCTTGGCAATAGTTACAAGTTATGTTTGAAAACGTATTGTCGGCTCTATGGTTTTAAATTAAAACTTTCTTCCATGTCTACACTTTCATTTAATATCTCCGTGAGATTTCGAGACCTCTCTGTGAATTCATTCCTTACTTCTTTTTCTTCTATGATAAAAAGTTCCTTGACGGTTTTCTCTATCATTTGTCGCACTCACAGAAGTCTCCAAGGTATTACTACTAATATAACTATTAAAACACTTAACACATAGAGACTTATCTTGCAACGTTCCTTCAGCTAAGGTACAAGTACATAGACTATTGTTCTGTTTCTCCTTGCTTTTCTACACCAAAAAATAATTTTTCTGCTGACCTATCTCATGGCTGATGCTTAGCTCTAATCACAGTTCTGCTGTCTCTGAGGCCAGCCTTTTGCAACTTTCCGAAAACCTCTGATTTTTGTAGATTCCCACCTCCTTCCCACCTCCTTGCTCTCTAAGAACTTCTGCCCATGCTGCACCCTAAAGCAGCTACAGCCTCTCATTCCTCCCCTGCTGTGTCTGCCCCACTGCCCACAGCGCGGTGGCCTCCTGGCTCAGCCAGCCCTAGTCCTGGCCCCGCTGCTGCCAGCCAGGGCTATGTGCTGGCCCCTGCCTGCCTACCTGCTGCCTGCCCAGCTGTTGGAGCACTCTGGGCATTCTGGGCTTGCAGGGCCAGGAGAAAGAGGAGCAGGAGGCAGTGCCTCAGGGCCATGATCCCCCCTGCTCGCAACACTCTGCTGCTGCTGCTGCTGCTGCTGCTGCTGCTGCTGCAGTATTGCCAAGAGTGAGCACTGAACAACAAAGTGGAGCTTTGGAAGCTCACATCAAAGAGAGCTCTGTGACCTCATGACATAGTGATGTCTCTGAACTCCCCAATGTATGCCCACATTGCCTGTGAATTCCTGGACCTCCCCTCTACTGAATTTCCTTATTTTGCATAAGAATATAGGGAGCAAAACGGAGAAAGGTTGATGTATTCTGGGAGGCAGCACTGTGCAGGGGAATGCAGAGGCACTCATGTCGTATTCCTCAGACATCCCCATCTGAAGCCCTGTATGCAGGCTGCTGTAAAAAGCCCAGATGCAAATGTCTTTCTTTGGTAGTAATTATATCTGACAGCCTTCTGGCAAGAAACCTGCTTTTCCATTTCTTCTGCTACAGTTTCATCACCTTTGATGGCAGCAGCACTGCTTCCATTCTCTACTCTCAAGCAAACATGGGTGTGCAGTGCCCACGCTTCTCCCAAGTGAGCCTGGTTGATTCCCTTGCCACTTCCAATCCCACTTCAAGCTCACTAAAGGAGCCCCACTAAATCCTGAGCCAAGATCCTTTTTCCCTTTGAGGCAGATGTAGCCCATGTGCCAGCATCAGGCCTGGTGTCCTCTAGAGTAACTCACGGTCAAAGCCCCACCACACTCCTGCTGGGAACACCAGGGTGCCAGGGGTTCACCTCTAGAACCTTCCTGTGTCTGGGTCACTGCAAGTGGCACAAGTAAATACCACATGCACCCCAGATCCCCAAGCTATCATCCAGAGGCCCTGAGCTCCCTTCTTCTTGTCCCTGGACACCATGAGGTACTGCCATGGGACACACACAAATGTGCCGGCTGCTGCAGATTGCAGCTAACACGGGTGGCCTTTTAGCCAAACAGCTCTTGTGGGAAGGAAATATTCAGGACTTCTGTGTGCCAGGCACGCTATGTTCAGAATCTCTTGGAAAGCCTTAAAACAGCGCCGTTGGTATCATTGCCCCTGAAGCACCAGTTAAGGCCCAGTTGTTTAGAGCTGCAAGCACAGAGGCACTGCCAGATTACCTCCCCTGGGGTGTCTCTCCAAGGCTCATAAGCAGTCTCCAGCCGACAAGCTGCAGAAACTCGGCCAATGCCGTGCTCTGGAATCAAGCAGAGATCGCTGCTCACCTTGAAGGCTGCAGCACACAATGAGCAGAGGGCCGTAGCAGGCTGCAGGGTGTCTTGGTCACATCTCCTAGCCAGAAGCCAGGCAGGCTGCCCAGCTGGCCCCCCATTCCTGCCCGAGGGGAGGCACCGATGAACACTGCCCTTCTTTGTTCCTAACTGGCCATACACGCAGTCTCTCCCTTAGCGCACTCCGCAGCATTGTGCTGCTCGGCGGCTCGTCAGCAGCTGTGGGAGCCGAGTCCCCAGAGCAGCTGTGGTGCTGCTGAAGCCGCCTGCGGCGTGTGGCACGGCACGGAGGCAGCGCTGCCCGCAGCCCGCGGCCTCCTTGGCCCGCGCTGCCGCCATTTCGCAGAGGGGCCGTGAGGAGCGGGCACGGGGCTGTGCCGGCCCCGCTCCCCGGGCCGCAGCTCCAGCTGCTCCCGCTGGCTCGGAGCGGCCCCGCTCCGGCCCGAGGGCCGAGGCGCCTGTCCCGGGCCCGACCGGCCGCTGTCGTGCCGCTGCATGAGAGCTCCCCGCCGTGTACCGGCTGCACAGAACGGCTGCCGGCGCAGTTCGCCTGGGAGCCTGAGCCGAGCGTGGCACAGGGGGCGGAGCCGAGAAATAGACACGGAACGGAGAGACAACTAGAGCAGGGAACGGGAACAGGGCTGGGGCAGGATGGAGATTCTTGAAGAAGCTTTGGAGGGACAGGAAGACAGAGACGGAGTAGGAGGGAAAAGGGATACAGAGAAAAAACAAGGGACTGGCATCTGGACAGAGTAACACACGAGGAGAAACCCAGGGGCATTCTTTTTGTTGCAGCCCATTGAACCCAGAGGGGTTTTCCTGCTGCAGTGGCATGTCAGCTCCCTCGAAGCAGCTGAGGCATTTGAGAAATAGCACTGCAGAGCATGACCATGCATATATACGTCCCACAGCTCTCAGTTCACATGTGCATCTGCAGGACTGCAAGTGTGCATGTCCATACGAGAAGAGTTTGTGAGGCTTGGTTCAAGGGTTGAGGCACAGCTCTCTTCTGAAAAGAGCCTTGGGCAGCCCTCTCAGGAGGCGGGTGTCTCAGAGGCTGCTGAGAGGCCCATGAGAGCCAGCCCAGAGGTGGAGCTGGAGCTGCTGTGGAGAGGAGAGGGACAAGGGTGAGGAGCTCTGTGGTTCCTCGTCACCACTCCAAAGGGAATAGCAGTGTCTTGGGACAGTCCTTACCGCCTGAGGCAGAAGTAGAAGAAACCCTCCAAAACCCCACAGGGTGCAGAGTTGCCTTCAAGCATCTCTCTGGCAATTGCTGCTGGCAATATCCTCCCCACACACTGCAGGCAACAGTCAGCCTCAGAGAGCTGGGCTGCGTTTCTTGGACAGCAGCTTTGCTGCACTCTCACCTCCAGCTTTGGCTGTAGATGGCCGAGCTGGAGCAGCCACGGGGAAAGGCCTGCAGGGCCACAGTGAATCTGAGCCGTGAGCCCAGGACAGCAGTTCCCTGGCGTGTTGGTTTCTTGCAGTTCCTCGCTTTCTGCATCTGAGACGGGCACTCGGTCAATTCTTTCCTTCTGGAAAGCCTCCTTGTTTACAATCCTACATTCCAGTCTTAACCTCCCTGAACCAAAAGTTAAGTCCCAAAACAGCAATTAAGGAGCCACACACCACCTGCAACTGCCACCCTCGCTCAAGCAAAACACCACAGCACACTTCCTGTGTTTTGTTCCACCTTTGGCGTTCTTCCCATAGCGAGTGGGAAAAGACTGTCATTTTTATTATAATTGCTGTCTCTGTTATCAAAATACGTTTTAGTAATGTTCATGACTAAGATAACATTCCTTCCCCTCAGTATCTTGCAAAGCCTGGTTCCGGCTTTTTGGTCCTTCATCCTCTTTGAGCTCATTGGGGAGGGGACTGCCACATCTCCCATGACCTAAGTCACCATCTCAGGTCTCCTTGATGTGCTGAACACAGGACAGCCATCCTTCCCACAACATCTTCCCTCTCTGCCCAGACCTTCCTGATTCGGGGCAACATCCCACATGAGCTCCTAGAGAAGGTTTTGCATGTCACTCCTCACCAGCATGTCCTTATTCTGGTGCAGGAAAGCCTTGTGAATGGGCGCTGCTGGGAAAGCAGGCTGAGGCTGGCACAAACAGGACCTGCACTGCAGTGGTAGTTTCTCATAGTTCCTGTCCCACCCCCAGCCCTGCTCCAATCTCCCTGCATTCTACCCCAACAGAAACAGCCACAACACGCAAGAATTTACTGCTTTTGGAAACAGATTTATTTTTCAAAGTCACAGAAACCATCATCATCCACTGATACAAAATATCACTACCATCATCACTAAAAGTATTACTATCGCTATCACTAAAATAAGCACGGTCCTCTTATACTAAGTATCGTTATCACAATCACAGTCACTAAAAGAATCACTATCACTATCTATCACTATCACTATCTATCACTGTCACTATCACTATCATTAAAAGCATCCCTATTACTATAACTATCTATCAGTATCACTGAAAGGATCACTCTATCACTACCACTACCACTATGCCTATCACTACCACTACCACTATCACTAATCTTCATCTTCAAACATAAAATATTCCTGCTGGTACTGGTGGCAGGCGCACCACGAGGCTGTGGGCAGAGGAGACTCCAGGGAAACCCAGTGGTCCCGTGAAGTAGCCCCCTCAGCCAGAGCACAGCTGGGACACGTGGTCTGAGGTGACGGGTCTGCTTGCATGGTCTTGTACAGCTGGGCCAGCTCTGCTGCAAAGATCTCAGGAAACAGGCGGCAGCTGTCCCTGAACCCGTTAGCTTGGGGTCCCTCGCCGCTTCCTGGACCTTCTCCAGACTCAGTTTCATCTCTAAGCAGGCCACGGCTCTCCCAGGAAGAGTCCCAGTCCTGTCCTGATGCCTCTATGTCTTCCTGGGCTCTCCTGTAGAAACAGATTTCCAAGGAGACTCCTCATAGATAGGAATTTGGAGCACAGTAAAACCGCACTGCAGCGATTTCCACAGAACTGCCTGGGCACTGCAGCATGGTGCAAACACTTCATTGCCAATGGCAGCAATGAATAACTCACATGTCCCTCTTCCGCAGCTGATACATGACGATGCACCCAATTACTGCTGCAAGGAGCAGCACAGCCGAGACCGCAAGAGATGCTAGCAGGTACTTCTTGCTGGATTCCCACTGTCCAGCAGCTGACCCTGACAGGAGAAAAGACAATGTGAGAGACAATGTTTGCACTCTGCACTAGGCATAATTCCACAGTCTGCTTCACATGCCTGAGGATTATTTTGTTCAGAGAATTTTTCCTCTGGCTCTGGTGTCTCAGCATCAGGGACCAAGAGGTTCTCATGGGGAAGAGCCCAGTGTGTGCCAGGGAGCAGCACTGCCCCCGTCTTTTCCTCTGGGCTGTAGGGCAGGGCTGTGTGCTGGGCAGCTGCAATTCATCCATGGAGAGCACTGCAGGGATACAGCAGAAATGCTGCTCTTCTTCCAAGACAGCATAGCCCAAGCACTCGCCGGAATATTCCTCAGGCTCAGCAAGAGAGCTGGTGTCCCGTATTACTTCTCTTTCTTCGTGTGAGCTTGGCACACTGTTACTTTCTTCCATAGGGAGTATACTTTCTATACTCTCTACACAAAACACATTGGACACTTTAACCAGAAGCCACTGCCCCTTACCACAAGCATGGTACCATGGCCTGGGAATTCTGGCAAGTGGCAGTGAGGAGCCTGCTGTGCCCAAAGACAAGAGGAATCCATAGCCAAGTTTTCTGCCATGCAACATGAAATGCAGACCCAAACCACCCAAAACTTAATCAACCAAATGACCCAGAGAAAGAATGCCTTCTGGTTCATACTCATACTTGAGGTCCAGCTTCAACCCATCCCTGAGCCTGAGGATGGGCAGGGGCAGCCAAGACTGCGTGGGATATCATTTCTGCCTCCGTGCTGTGCTGAGTGTTAGGTGAAAACAAATTCAGCAGAGGCCTTTTGCCAGCCTCTGGCTGCCAATGTCTGCACACAGCAGCTCTGGCCAATAATGGTACATCTGTATCAGCAGCTGGAGATGCCCCTGGCAATCATCTGGAAGCACAGCTGTGAGAAGATGCTGTGCTGGACCTTTTCTATGGCTCACTCCAGGAGGTGTGAAATGGGGTGTCCCTGCAGCAAGATTGACTGAGCGCTTCTGGCTATGCAGGATTTAGAACATGCCCAGAGGAAAGTAATTCTCTGCATCCCAGGTCTCAGGGTTAACAGAATGGGATATACCAACCAGATGGGGCTTCTTCCAAGGCTGTCAGGAGCTCCTCTGCAACATCAGGGAATCCTTCAGGAACTGTGTCATAATTCTTCCCTAGTTTGATTTATGAAAGAAAGTTACGCTTATGCAGGTGAATTTCTCATGAGTACGACAGGGAAAAGGAGTGCTCATTCTTGTGAAGGCAGTAGAGACTGACTACTCACGCTTGAGGTTCCAGCTTGGAATCATCACGGTATCTGCCTCTAGCTCAGGGTCTGAAAGAGCACTCTCTGTGTCCATAACTACAACGAAGCACACACAAGAAGTTAGCATCACGTTTACTCCTCTCATGGTCACACCTCAAGGCCTGGATGTGGAAGGTACTGACTGACAGGGCACACACACAGGTGGTTCTGTATTCTCACAGCTGCACAGGGGTCTGGCAGCTGAGCTGGCAGCTCTCACATGAAGTGAAAAGCCATGGCGTGCCCACACGACCCCCTCCAGCCCCGGAGCCAGGCCTGGAGGCTGGATAATGAGTGCTGAGTGATGATAACACCAGAGCTGAGTGATGGAGATGTGGCGCAGATGTTCTGGGCCTGAACTGCCCCTTCCTATCGCGGGCCTGGGGTATACGTACAAATCAAAAGGGGCCGGACTTCTGTGGAACGTGCCTTGAGCTGATTTATTTTCCAGCATCACTCTCATTACATGGTTTTGAGAATGGGAAGATGCCATCAGTTCACATTCCAGGCAGCAGACAAAGAACCTAGTGTTACAACTTACTTTATAACTTTTTGGACCAATCACGCACAGCAAAAGCATATTGACAGTTGTTCTATCTTAGCACTATAAGCACATGTACCTTTGGTTGAAACAATGTCTGCTTTTTTCAAATACAATAACTGCTTGTAAGCCTTAAAACACAAAGCACAGGGCCCCATTATTAACCTTCAAACTTCCTAATACCTTGCTAGATAAACTTTTCTGTAGTTTAGGGAGTTATTCTAGACAAGCCTTAATACACAGACCATTGTTCTATTTGTCCTTGCTTTTCTACTTTTTAAATAATTTTTCTGCTGACCTATCTCATGGCAACTGCACAGCTCTAATCCCAGTTCTGCTGTCTCTGAGGCCTGCCTTTTGCAGCTTTCCCAAAATCCTCTGATATTGTGGATTCCCATAATTCTCCTTCTTGGTTCACTTAAAAAGGAACTTTTATAATCGTAATAGTTATGATTTGTGTTTCGTATCTTTATTATAATATTTCTGCTTATTACTTACTTAAAGCATTTTTTTGCTTGCACTAAGCATTGCTACAACACAGCAATTTAATGTTGTGAAAATCTAGTCAGTTTAAAAGGCATAAATTATGCTTGACAATAGTTACAAGTTACGTTTGAAAAAGTATTGTCGGCTTTATGGTTTTAATTTAAAACTTTCTTCCATGTCTATACTTTCATTTAATATCTCTGTGAGATTTCGAGAACTCTCTGTGAATCCATTTCTTACATTTTTTTTTTCTTCTATGATAAAAAAGTTCCTTGATAGCTTTGTCTATCATTTGTCGCACACACGGAAGTGTTCAAGGTATTACTGCTATTGTAACTATTAAAACACTTAACACATAGAGACTTATCTTGCAACGTTCCTTTAGCTAAGGTACAAATACACCGACTATTGTTGTGTTTCTCCTTGCTTTTCTACACTAAAAATAATTTTTCTGCTGACCTATCTCATGGCTGCTGCTTAGCTCTAATCACAGTTCTGCTGTCTCTGAGGCCAGCCTTTTGCAACTTTCCCGAAACCCTCTGATTTTTGTAGATTCCCACACCTTCCCACCTCCGGGCTCTTTAGGAACCTCTGCCCATGCTGCACCCTAAAGCAGCTGCAGCCCCTCACTCCTCCCCTGCTGTGTCTGCCCCACTGCCCACAGCGTGGTGGCCTCCTGGCTCAGCCAGCCCTAGTCCTGGCCCCGCTGCTGCCAGCCAGGGCTATGTGCTGACCCCTGCCTGCCTACCTGCTGCCTGCCCAGCTGTTGGAGCACTCTGGGCATTCTGGGCTTGCAGGGCCAGGAGAAAGAGGAGCAGGAGGCAGTGCCTCAGGGCCATGATCCCCCCTGCTCGCAACACTCTGCTGCTGCTGCTGCGGCTGCTGCTGCTGCTGCTGCGGCTGCAGTGTTGTCGAGAGTGAGCACTGAACAACAAGGAGGAGTTTTGGAACCTCGCATCAAAGAGAGCTCTGTGACCTCATGACATAGTGATGTCTCTGAACTCCCCAATGTATGCCCACATTGCCTGTGAATTCCTGGACCTCCCCTCTACTGAATTTCCTTATTTTGCATAAGAATATAGGGAGCAAAACGGAGAAAGGTTGATGTATTCTGGGAGGCAGCACTGTGCAGGGGAATGCAGAGGCACTCATGTCTTATTCCTCAGAAATCCTCATCAGAAGCCCTGTATGCAGGCTGCTGTAAAAAGCCCAGATGCAAATGTCTTTCTTTGGTAGTATTTATGTCTGAAAGCCTTCTGGCAAGAATCCTGCTTTTCCATTTCTTCTGCTACAGTTTCATCACCTTTGATGGCAGCAGCACTGCTTCCATTCTCTACTCTCAAGCAAACATGGGTGTGCAGTGCCCACGCTTCTCCCAAGTGAGCCTGGTTGATTCCCTTGCCACTTCCAATCCCACTTCAAGCTCACTAAAGGAGCCCCACTAAATCCTGAGCCAAGATCCTTTTTCCCTTTGAGGCAGATGTAGCCCATGTGCACCATCAAGCCTGGTGTCCTGTAGAGTGACCCACAGTCAAAGCCCCACACTCCTACTGGGGACACCAGGGTGCCAGGGATTCACTTCTGGAACCTTCCTGTGTCTGGGTCACTGCAAGTGGGACAAGTAAATTCCACACGCGCCCCAGATCCATCAAGCAGTCATGCAGAGGCTCCTATGACCAATATCACTTTCCTTCCCCTCTGTATCTCACACAAGGAGCTTTCCGCTCCTTCACAGAATCACAGAAATTCTAGGCTGGAAGAGACCTTTAAGATCATCGAGTCCAACCCCTGTTCTAACACCTCAACTAGATCATGGCACCAAGTGCCACATCCAGTCTTTTTTTAAACTCTTCGAGGGATGGTGACTCTACCACCTCCCTGGGTAGATGATTCCAGTATTTGACCACTCTTTCTGTGAAATACTTCCTCCTTAATTCTAGCCTGTATCTCCCTTGGCGCAGCTTGAGACTGTGTCCTCTTGTTCTGTCTGTTGTTGCCTGGAGAAAGAGACCGACCCCCAGCTCACCACAGCCACCCTTCAGGAAGTTGAAGAGAGTGATAAGGTCACCCCTGAGTCTCCTTTTCTCCAGGCTGAACAACCCCAGCTCCCTCAGTTGTTTCTCATATGGCTTGTGTTCCAAGCCCCTCACCAGCCTCGTTGCTCTCCTTTGGACATGCTCAAGCATCTCAACGTCCCTCCTAAAGTGAGGGGCCCAGAACTGGACACAATACTCCAGGTGAGGCCTCACCAGTGCTGAGTAGAGGGGAAGAATGACCTCCCTGCTCCTGCTGGCCACACCGTTCCTGATACTGGCCAGGATGCCATTGGCCTTCTTGGCCACCTGGGCACACTGCTGGCTCCTGTCCTTCATCCTCTTTGTGCTCATTGGGGAGGGACTGCCACATCTCCCATGACCTAAGTCACCATCTCAGGTCTCCTTGATGATCTCAGCACTGGACATCCCTCCTTCCCAGAACATCTTCCCTCTCTGCCCAGACCTTCCTGATTCAGGGCAGCATCCCAAATGAGCTCCTAGAGAAGTCTTTGCATGTCCCTCCTCACCAGCATGTCCTTATTCTGGTGCAGGAAAGCCTTGTGAATGGGCGCTGCTGGGAAAGCAGGCTGAGGCTGGCACAAACAGGTCCTGCACTGCAGTGCAAGTTTGTCAGAGCTCCTGTCACAGCCCCAGCCCTTCTCTCAGCTCTGTGCATTCTACCCCAACAGAAAAAGCCACAAGAGGCAAGAATTTACTGCTTTTGGAAACAGATTTATTTTTCAAAATCACAGAAACGATCATCATCCACTAATACAAAGTATCACTATCATCATCACTAAAAGTATCAGTATCGCTATCACTAAAATAAGCACTGTCCTCTAATACTAAGTATCGCTATCACAATCACTATCACTAAAAGACTCCCTATTACTGTAACTATCTATCACTATCACTGAATGAATCACTCTATCACTATCATTACCATATACCACTATGAATATCCCTATCCCTATCACTACCACTATCACTAATCTTCATCTTCAAAAAGAAAATATTCCTGCTGGTAGTGGTTACAGGGGCACCACGAGGCTGTGGGCAGAGGAGACTCCAGGGAAATCCAGGGGTCCCGTGAAGTAGCCCCCTCAGCCAGAGCGCAGTAGGGACACATCGTCAGAGGTGACGGGTCTGTGCACATGTTTTTGTATAGCTGGGCCAGCTCAGCTGCAAAGATCTCAGGAAACAGGCGGCAGCTGTCCCTGAACCCGTTGGCTTGGGGTCCCTCGCCGCTTCCTGGACCTTCTCCAGACTCAGTTTCATCTCTAAGTAGTCCACGGCTCTCCCAGGAAGAGTCCCAGTCCTGTCCTGATGCCTCTATGTCTTCCTGGGCTCTCCTGTAGAAACACATTTCCAAGGAGACTCCTCATAGATAGGAATTTGGAGCACAGTTAAACTGCACTGCAGCGATTCCCACAGAGCTGCCTGGGCACTGCAGCATGGTGCAAACACTTCATTGCCAATGGCAGCAATGAATAACTCACATGTCCCTCTTCCGCAGCTGATACATGACGATGCACCCAATTACTGCTGCAAGGAGGAGCACAGCTGAGACTAAAAGAGATGCTAGGAGGTACTTCTTGTTGAATTCCCACTGTCCAGCAGCTGACCCTGACAGGAGAAAAAGACAATGTGAGAGACAATGTTTGTACTCTGTACTAGGGATAATCCCGCAGTGTGCTTCACACGCCCGAGAATTATTTTGTTCAGAGAATTTTTCCTCTGGCTCTGGTGTCTCAGCATCGGGGACCAAGAGGTTCTCATGGGGAAGAGCCCAGTGTGTGCCAGGGAGCAGCACTGCCGCTGTCTTTTCCTCTGGGCTGCAGGGCAGGGCTGTGTGCTGGGCAGCTGCACTTCATCCGTGGAGAGCACTGCAGGGACACAGCAGAAATGCTGCTCTTCTTCCAAGACAGCATCGCCCAAGCACTCACCGGAATATTCCTCAGGCTCAGCGGGTTTGCTGGTGTCCTGTATTGGTTGGCTTTCTTCATCTGAGCCTGGGACACTGTCATTTTCTTCTGTAGGGAGGGTCTCTGGCACAGTCTCAGAATCTGTCTCTGCACAAAACACATTGGACACTTTAACCAGAAGCCACTGCCCCTTACCACAAGCATGGTACCATGGCCTGGGAATTCTGGCAAGTGGCAGTGAGGAGCCCGCTCTGGCCAAAGACAAGAGGAATCCATAGGCGAGTTTTCTGCCATGCAACATGAAATGCAGACCCAAACCACCCAAGACTTAATCAACCAAATGACCCACAGAAAGAATGCCTTCTGGTTCATATTCATACTTGAGGTCCAGTTTCAACCCAGGTCTTGCAGTTAACAGAATGGGATATACCAACCAGATGGGGCTTCATCCAAGCCTGTCAGGAGCTCCTCTGCAACATCAGGGAATCCTTCAGGGAATCCCTCAGGAAATGTGTCATAATTCTTCCCTATGTTAGAGTTATAAAATAATGTTCACCTGTGGAGGTAAATTTCATACCACAGGGAAATACCACTGGGAAAAGGAGTGCTCATTCTTGTGTAAGCAGTAGAGACTGACTACTCACGCTTGAAGTACCAGCTTGGAATCATCACGGTATCTGCCTCTAGCTCAGGGTCTGAACGAGCGCTCTCTGTGTCCATAACTACAACGGAGCACGCACAAGAAGTTACCATCACGTTTACTCCTCTCATGGTCACACCTCAAGGCCTGGATGTGGAAGGTACTGACTGACAGGGCACACACAGGTGGTTCTGTATTCTCACAGCTGCAAAGGGGTCTGGCTGCCCTTGGGACACTGAGCTGGCAGCTCTCACATGAAGTGAAAAGCCATGGCGTGCCCACACGACTCCCTCCATCCCTGGAGCTAGGCCGGGATGCTGGATGATGAGTGCTGAGTGATGATAACACCAGAGCTGAGTGATGGAGATGTGGCGCAGATGTTCTGGGCCTGAGCTGCCCCTTCCTATCGCGGGCCTGGGGTATACGTACAAATCAAAAGGGGCCGGACTTCTGTGGAATGTGCCTTGAGCTGATTTATTTTCCAGCATCACTCTCATTACATGGTTTTGAGAATGGGAAGATGCCATCAGTTCACATTCCAGGCAGCAGAAAAACAACCTAATGTTACAACTTACTTTATAATTTTTTGGACCAATCACACACAGCAAAAGCATATTGATAGTAGTTCTATCTAACCACTCTAAGCACATGTATCTTTGGTTGAAACAATGTCTGGTTTTTTGGAAAACAATAATTGCTTGTAAGCCTTAAAACACAAAGCACAGTGCCCCATTATTAAGCTTCAAACTTCCTAATACCTTGCTAGATAAACTTTTCTGTAGCTTAGAGAGTTATTCTAGGCAAGCGTTAATACAGAGACTATTGTTGTGTTTGTCCTTGCTTTTCTACTTTTTACATAATTTTTCTGCTGACCTATCTCATGGCAACTGTACAGCTCTAGTCGCAGTTCTGATGTCTCTGAGGCCTGCCTTTTGCAGCTTTCCCAAAATCCTCTGATATTGTGGATTCCCACAATTCTTCTTCTTGGTTCACTTAAAAAGGAACTTTTATAATGATGTTGTTTATTATTTGTGTTTCCTATGTTTATTATAATATTTCCGCTTATTACTTAAAGCATTTTTTTGCTTGCACTAAGCATTGCTGCATTACAACACAGCAGTTCAATGTTATGAAAATCTAGTCAGTTTAAAGGGCATAAATTATGCTTGGCAATAGTTACAAGTTATGTTTGAAAACGTATTGTCGGCTCTATGGTTTTAAATTAAAACTTTCTTCCATGTCTACACTTTCATTTAATATCTCCGTGAGATTTCGAGACCTCTCTGTGAATTCATTCCTTACTTCTTTTTCTTCTATGATAAAAAGTTCCTTGACGGTTTTCTCTATCATTTGTCGCACTCACAGAAGTCTCCAAGGTATTACTACTAATATAACTATTAAAACACTTAACACATAGAGACTTATCTTGCAACGTTCCTTCAGCTAAGGTACAAGTACATAGACTATTGTTCTGTTTCTCCTTGCTTTTCTACACCAAAAAATAATTTTTCTGCTGACCTATCTCATGGCTGATGCTTAGCTCTAATCACAGTTCTGCTGTCTCTGAGGCCAGCCTTTTGCAACTTTCCGAAAACCTCTGATTTTTGTAGATTCCCACCTCCTTCCCACCTCCTTGCTCTCTAAGAACTTCTGCCCATGCTGCACCCTAAAGCAGCTACAGCCTCTCATTCCTCCCCTGCTGTGTCTGCCCCACTGCCCACAGCGCGGTGGCCTCCTGGCTCAGCCAGCCCTAGTCCTGGCCCCGCTGCTGCCAGCCAGGGCTATGTGCTGGCCCCTGCCTGCCTACCTGCTGCCTGCCCAGCTGTTGGAGCACTCTGGGCATTCTGGGCTTGCAGGGCCAGGAGAAAGAGGAGCAGGAGGCAGTGCCTCAGGGCCATGATCCCCCCTGCTCGCAACACTCTGCTGCTGCTGCTGCTGCTGCTGCTGCTGCTGCTGCAGTATTGCCAAGAGTGAGCACTGAACAACAAAGTGGAGCTTTGGAAGCTCACATCAAAGAGAGCTCTGTGACCTCATGACATAGTGATGTCTCTGAACTCCCCAATGTATGCCCACATTGCCTGTGAATTCCTGGACCTCCCCTCTACTGAATTTCCTTATTTTGCATAAGAATATAGGGAGCAAAACGGAGAAAGGTTGATGTATTCTGGGAGGCAGCACTGTGCAGGGGAATGCAGAGGCACTCATGTCGTATTCCTCAGACATCCCCATCTGAAGCCCTGTATGCAGGCTGCTGTAAAAAGCCCAGATGCAAATGTCTTTCTTTGGTAGTAATTATATCTGACAGCCTTCTGGCAAGAAACCTGCTTTTCCATTTCTTCTGCTACAGTTTCATCACCTTTGATGGCAGCAGCACTGCTTCCATTCTCTACTCTCAAGCAAACATGGGTGTGCAGTGCCCACGCTTCTCCCAAGTGAGCCTGGTTGATTCCCTTGCCACTTCCAATCCCACTTCAAGCTCACTAAAGGAGCCCCACTAAATCCTGAGCCAAGATCCTTTTTCCCTTTGAGGCAGATGTAGCCCATGTGCCAGCATCAGGCCTGGTGTCCTCTAGAGTAACTCACGGTCAAAGCCCCACCACACTCCTGCTGGGAACACCAGGGTGCCAGGGGTTCACCTCTAGAACCTTCCTGTGTCTGGGTCACTGCAAGTGGCACAAGTAAATACCACATGCACCCCAGATCCCCAAGCTATCATCCAGAGGCCCTGAGCTCCCTTCTTCTTGTCCCTGGACACCATGAGGTACTGCCATGGGACACACACAAATGTGCCGGCTGCTGCAGATTGCAGCTAACACGGGTGGCCTTTTAGCCAAACAGCTCTTGTGGGAAGGAAATATTCAGGACTTCTGTGTGCCAGGCACGCTATGTTCAGAATCTCTTGGAAAGCCTTAAAACAGCGCCGTTGGTATCATTGCCCCTGAAGCACCAGTTAAGGCCCAGTTGTTTAGAGCTGCAAGCACAGAGGCACTGCCAGATTACCTCCCCTGGGGTGTCTCTCCAAGGCTCATAAGCAGTCTCCAGCCGACAAGCTGCAGAAACTCGGCCAATGCCGTGCTCTGGAATCAAGCAGAGATCGCTGCTCACCTTGAAGGCTGCAGCACACAATGAGCAGAGGGCCGTAGCAGGCTGCAGGGTGTCTTGGTCACATCTCCTAGCCAGAAGCCAGGCAGGCTGCCCAGCTGGCCCCCCATTCCTGCCCGAGGGGAGGCACCGATGAACACTGCCCTTCTTTGTTCCTAACTGGCCATACACGCAGTCTCTCCCTTAGCGCACTCCGCAGCATTGTGCTGCTCGGCGGCTCGTCAGCAGCTGTGGGAGCCGAGTCCCCAGAGCAGCTGTGGTGCTGCTGAAGCCGCCTGCGGCGTGTGGCACGGCACGGAGGCAGCGCTGCCCGCAGCCCGCGGCCTCCTTGGCCCGCGCTGCCGCCATTTCGCAGAGGGGCCGTGAGGAGCGGGCACGGGGCTGTGGGGCTGTGCCGGCCCCGCTCCCCGGGCCGCAGCTCCAGCTGCTCCCGCTGGCTCGGAGCGGCCCCGCTCCGGCCCGAGGGCCGAGGCGCCTGTCCCGGGCCCGACCGGCCGCTGTCGTGCCGCTGCATGAGAGCTCCCCGCCGTGTCCCGGCTGCACAGAACGGCTGCCGGCGCAGTTCGCCTGGGAGCCTGAGCCGAGCGTGGCACAGGGGGCGGAGCCGAGAAATAGACACGGAACGGAGAGACAACTAGAGCAGGGAACGGGAACAGGGCTGGGGCAGGATGGAGATTCTTGAAGAAGCTTTGGAGGGACAGGAAGACAGAGACGGAGTAGGAGGGAAAAGGGATACAGAGAAAAAACAAGGGACTGGCATCTGGACAGAGTAACACACGAGGAGAAACCCAGGGGCATTCTTTTTGTTGCAGCCCATTGAACCCAGAGGGGTTTTCCTGCTGCAGTGGCATGTCAGCTCCCTCGAAGCAGCTGAGGCATTTGAGAAATAGCACTGCAGAGCATGACCATGCATATATACGTCCCACAGCTCTCAGTTCACATGTGCATCTGCAGGACTGCAAGTGTGCATGTCCATACGAGAAGAGTTTGTGAGGCTTGGTTCAAGGGTTGAGGCACAGCTCTCTTCTGAAAAGAGCCTTGGGCAGCCCTCTCAGGAGGCGGGTGTCTCAGAGGCTGCTGAGAGGCCCATGAGAGCCAGCCCAGAGGTGGAGCTGGAGCTGCTGTGGAGAGGAGAGGGACAAGGGTGAGGAGCTCTGTGGTTCCTCGTCACCACTCCAAAGGGAATAGCAGTGTCTTGGGACAGTCCTTACCGCCTGAGGCAGAAGTAGAAGAAACCCTCCAAAACCCCACAGGGTGCAGAGTTGCCTTCAAGCATCTCTCTGGCAATTGCTGCTGGCAATATCCTCCCCACACACTGCAGGCAACAGTCAGCCTCAGAGAGCTGGGCTGCGTTTCTTGGACAGCAGCTTTGCTGCACTCTCACCTCCAGCTTTGGCTGTAGATGGCCGAGCTGGAGCAGCCACGGGGAAAGGCCTGCAGGGCCACAGTGAATCTGAGCCGTGAGCCCAGGACAGCAGTTCCCTGGCGTGTTGGTTTCTTGCAGTTCCTCGCTTTCTGCATCTGAGACGGGCACTCGGTCAATTCTTTCCTTCTGGAAAGCCTCCTTGTTTACAATCCTACATTCCAGTCTTAACCTCCCTGAACCAAAAGTTAAGTCCCAAAACAGCAATTAAGGAGCCACACACCACCTGCAACTGCCACCCTCGCTCAAGCAAAACACCACAGCACACTTCCTGTGTTTTGTTCCACCTTTGGCGTTCTTCCCATAGCGAGTGGGAAAAGACTGTCATTTTTATTATAATTGCTGTCTCTGTTATCAAAATACGTTTTAGTAATGTTCATGACTAAGATCACATTCCTTCCCCTCAGTATCTTGCAAAGCCTGGTTCCGGCTTTTTGGTCCTTCATCCTCTTTGAGCTCATTGGGGAGGGGACTGCCACATCTCCCATGACCTAAGTCACCGTCTCAGGTCTCCTTGATGTGCTGAACACAGGACAGCCATCCTTCCCACAACATCTTCCCTCTCTGCCCAGACCTTCCTGATTCGGGGCAACATCCCACATGAGCTCCTAGAGAAGGTTTTGCATGTCACTCCTCACCAGCATGTCCTTATTCTGGTGCAGGAAAGCCTTGTGAATGGGCGCTGCTGGGAAAGCAGGCTGAGGCTGGCACAAACAGGACCTGCACTGCAGTGGTAGTTTCTCATAGTTCCTGTCCCACCCCCAGCCCTGCTCCAATCTCCCTGCATTCTACCCCAACAGAAACAGCCACAACACGCAAGAATTTACTGCTTTTGGAAACAGATTTATTTTTCAAAGTCACAGAAACCATCATCATCCACTGATACAAAATATCACTACCATCATCACTAAAAGTATTACTATCGCTATCACTAAAATAAGCACGGTCCTCTTATACTAAGTATCGTTATCACAATCACAGTCACTAAAAGAATCACTATCACTATCTATCACTATCACTATCTATCACTGTCACTATCACTATCATTAAAAGCATCCCTATTACTATAACTATCTATCAGTATCACTGAAAGGATCACTCTATCACTACCACTACCACTATGCCTATCACTACCACTACCACTATCACTAATCTTCATCTTCAAACATAAAATATTCCTGCTGGTACTGGTGGCAGGCGCACCACGAGGCTGTGGGCAGAGGAGACTCCAGGGAAACCCAGTGGTCCCGTGAAGTAGCCCCCTCAGCCAGAGCACAGCTGGGACACGTGGTCTGAGGTGACGGGTCTGCTTGCATGGTCTTGTACAGCTGGGCCAGCTCTGCTGCAAAGATCTCAGGAAACAGGCGGCAGCTGTCCCTGAACCCGTTAGCTTGGGGTCCCTCGCCGCTTCCTGGACCTTCTCCAGACTCAGTTTCATCTCTAAGCAGGCCACGGCTCTCCCAGGAAGAGTCCCAGTCCTGTCCTGATGCCTCTATGTCTTCCTGGGCTCTCCTGTAGAAACAGATTTCCAAGGAGACTCCTCATAGATAGGAATTTGGAGCACAGTAAAACCGCACTGCAGCGATTTCCACAGAACTGCCTGGGCACTGCAGCATGGTGCAAACACTTCATTGCCAATGGCAGCAATGAATAACTCACGTGTCCCTCTTCCGCAGCTGATACATGACGATGCACCCAATTACTGCTGCAAGGAGCAGCACAGCCGAGACCGCAAGAGATGCTAGCAGGTACTTCTTGCTGGATTCCCACTGTCCAGCAGCTGACCCTGACAGGAGAAAAGACAATGTGAGAGACAATGTTTGCACTCTGCACTAGGCATAATTCCACAGTCTGCTTCACATGCCTGAGGATTATTTTGTTCAGAGAATTTTTCCTCTGGCTCTGGTGTCTCAGCATCAGGGACCAAGAGGTTCTCATGGGGAAGAGCCCAGTGTGTGCCAGGGAGCAGCACTGCCCCCGTCTTTTCCTCTGGGCTGTAGGGCAGGGCTGTGTGCTGGGCAGCTGCAATTCATCCATGGAGAGCACTGCAGGGATACAGCAGAAATGCTGCTCTTCTTCCAAGACAGCATAGCCCAAGCACTCGCCGGAATATTCCTCAGGCTCAGCAAGAGAGCTGGTGTCCCGTATTACTTCTCTTTCTTCGTGTGAGCTTGGCACACTGTTACTTTCTTCCATAGGGAGTATACTTTCTATACTCTCTACACAAAACACATTGGACACTTTAACCAGAAGCCACTGCCCCTTACCACAAGCATGGTACCATGGCCTGGGAATTCTGGCAAGTGGCAGTGAGGAGCCTGCTGTGCCCAAAGACAAGAGGAATCCATAGCCAAGTTTTCTGCCATGCAACATGAAATGCAGACCCAAACCACCCAAAACTTAATCAACCAAATGACCCAGAGAAAGAATGCCTTCTGGTTCATACTCATACTTGAGGTCCAGCTTCAACCCATCCCTGAGCCTGAGGATGGGCAGGGGCAGCCAAGACTGCGTGGGATATCATTTCTGCCTCCGTGCTGTGCTGAGTGTTAGGTGAAAACAAATTCAGCAGAGGCCTTTTGCCAGCCTCTGGCTGCCAATGTCTGCACACAGCAGCTCTGGCCAATAATGGTACATCTGTATCAGCAGCTGGAGATGCCCCTGGCAATCATCTGGAAGCACAGCTGTGAGAAGATGCTGTGCTGGACCTTTTCTATGGCTCACTCCAGGAGGTGTGAAATGGGGTGTCCCTGCAGCAAGATTGACTGAGCGCTTCTGGCTATGCAGGATTTAGAACATGCCCAGAGGAAAGTAATTCTCTGCATCCCAGGTCTCAGGGTTAACAGAATGGGATATACCAACCAGATGGGGCTTCTTCCAAGGCTGTCAGGAGCTCCTCTGCAACATCAGGGAATCCTTCAGGAACTGTGTCATAATTCTTCCCTAGTTTGATTTATGAAAGAAAGTTACGCTTATGCAGGTGAATTTCTCATGAGTACGACAGGGAAAAGGAGTGCTCATTCTTGTGAAGGCAGTAGAGACTGACTACTCACGCTTGAGGTTCCAGCTTGGAATCATCACGGTATCTGCCTCTAGCTCAGGGTCTGAAAGAGCACTCTCTGTGTCCATAACTACAACGAAGCACACACAAGAAGTTAGCATCACGTTTACTCCTCTCATGGTCACACCTCAAGGCCTGGATGTGGAAGGTACTGACTGACAGGGCACACACACAGGTGGTTCTGTATTCTCACAGCTGCACAGGGGTCTGGCAGCTGAGCTGGCAGCTCTCACATGAAGTGAAAAGCCATGGCGTGCCCACACGACCCCCTCCAGCCCCGGAGCCAGGCCTGGAGGCTGGATAATGAGTGCTGAGTGATGATAACACCAGAGCTGAGTGATGGAGATGTGGCGCAGATGTTCTGGGCCTGAACTGCCCCTTCCTATCGCGGGCCTGGGGTATACGTACAAATCAAAAGGGGCCGGACTTCTGTGGAACGTGCCTTGAGCTGATTTATTTTCCAGCATCACTCTCATTACATGGTTTTGAGAATGGGAAGATGCCATCAGTTCACATTCCAGGCAGCAGACAAAGAACCTAGTGTTACAACTTACTTTATAACTTTTTGGACCAATCACACACAGCAAAAGCATATTGACAGTTGTTCTATCTTAGCACTATAAGCACATGTACCTTTGGTTGAAACAATGTCTGCTTTTTTCAAATACAATAACTGCTTGTAAGCCTTAAAACACAAAGCACAGGGCCCCATTATTAACCTTCAAACTTCCTAATACCTTGCTAGATAAACTTTTCTGTAGTTTAGGGAGTTATTCTAGACAAGCCTTAATACACAGACCATTGTTCTATTTGTCCTTGCTTTTCTACTTTTTAAATAATTTTTCTGCTGACCTATCTCATGGCAACTGCACAGCTCTAATCCCAGTTCTGCTGTCTCTGAGGCCTGCCTTTTGCAGCTTTCCCAAAATCCTCTGATATTGTGGATTCCCATAATTCTCCTTCTTGGTTCACTTAAAAAGGAACTTTTATAATCGTAATAGTTATGATTTGTGTTTCGTATCTTTATTATAATATTTCTGCTTATTACTTACTTAAAGCATTTTTTTGCTTGCACTAAGCATTGCTACAACACAGCAATTTAATGTTGTGAAAATCTAGTCAGTTTAAAAGGCATAAATTATGCTTGACAATAGTTACAAGTTACGTTTGAAAAAGTATTGTCGGCTTTATGGTTTTAATTTAAAACTTTCTTCCATGTCTATACTTTCATTTAATATCTCTGTGAGATTTCGAGAACTCTCTGTGAATCCATTTCTTACATTTTTTTTTTCTTCTATGATAAAAAAGTTCCTTGATAGCTTTGTCTATCATTTGTCGCACACACGGAAGTGTTCAAGGTATTACTGCTATTGTAACTATTAAAACACTTAACACATAGAGACTTATCTTGCAACGTTCCTTTAGCTAAGGTACAAATACACCGACTATTGTTGTGTTTCTCCTTGCTTTTCTACACTAAAAATAATTTTTCTGCTGACCTATCTCATGGCTGCTGCTTAGCTCTAATCACAGTTCTGCTGTCTCTGAGGCCAGCCTTTTGCAACTTTCCCGAAACCCTCTGATTTTTGTAGATTCCCACACCTTCCCACCTCCGGGCTCTTTAGGAACCTCTGCCCATGCTGCACCCTAAAGCAGCTGCAGCCCCTCACTCCTCCCCTGCTGTGTCTGCCCCACTGCCCACAGCGTGGTGGCCTCCTGGCTCAGCCAGCCCTAGTCCTGGCCCCGCTGCTGCCAGCCAGGGCTATGTGCTGACCCCTGCCTGCCTACCTGCTGCCTGCCCAGCTGTTGGAGCACTCTGGGCATTCTGGGCTTGCAGGGCCAGGAGAAAGAGGAGCAGGAGGCAGTGCCTCAGGGCCATGATCCCCCCTGCTCGCAACACTCTGCTGCTGCTGCTGCGGCTGCTGCTGCTGCTGCTGCGGCTGCAGTGTTGTCGAGAGTGAGCACTGAACAACAAGGAGGAGTTTTGGAACCTCGCATCAAAGAGAGCTCTGTGACCTCATGACATAGTGATGTCTCTGAACTCCCCAATGTATGCCCACATTGCCTGTGAATTCCTGGACCTCCCCTCTACTGAATTTCCTTATTTTGCATAAGAATATAGGGAGCAAAACGGAGAAAGGTTGATGTATTCTGGGAGGCAGCACTGTGCAGGGGAATGCAGAGGCACTCATGTCTTATTCCTCAGAAATCCCCATCAGAAGCCCTGTATGCAGGCTGCTGTAAAAAGCCCAGATGCAAATGTCTTTCTTTGGTAGTATTTATGTCTGAAAGCCTTCTGGCAAGAATCCTGCTTTTCCATTTCTTCTGCTACAGTTTCATCACCTTTGATGGCAGCAGCACTGCTTCCATTCTCTACTCTCAAGCAAACATGGGTGTGCAGTGCCCACGCTTCTCCCAAGTGAGCCTGGTTGATTCCCTTGCCACTTCCAATCCCACTTCAAGCTCACTAAAGGAGCCCCACTAAATCCTGAGCCAAGATCCTTTTTCCCTTTGAGGCAGATGTAGCCCATGTGCACCATCAAGCCTGGTGTCCTGTAGAGTGACCCACAGTCAAAGCCCCACACTCCTACTGGGGACACCAGGGTGCCAGGGATTCACTTCTGGAACCTTCCTGTGTCTGGGTCACTGCAAGTGGGACAAGTAAATTCCACACGCGCCCCAGATCCATCAAGCAGTCATGCAGAGGCTCCTATGACCAATATCACTTTCCTTCCCCTCTGTATCTCACACAAGGAGCTTTCCGCTCCTTCACAGAATCACAGAAATTCTAGGCTGGAAGAGACCTTTAAGATCATCGAGTCCAACCCCTGTTCTAACACCTCAACTAGATCATGGCACCAAGTGCCACATCCAGTCTTTTTTTAAACTCTTCGAGGGATGGTGACTCTACCACCTCCCTGGGTAGATGATTCCAGTATTTGACCACTCTTTCTGTGAAATACTTCCTCCTTAATTCTAGCCTGTATCTCCCTTGGCGCAGCTTGAGACTGTGTCCTCTTGTTCTGTCTGTTGTTGCCTGGAGAAAGAGACCGACCCCCAGCTCACCACAGCCACCCTTCAGGAAGTTGAAGAGAGTGATAAGGTCACCCCTGAGTCTCCTTTTCTCCAGGCTGAACAACCCCAGCTCCCTCAGTTGTTTCTCATATGGCTTGTGTTCCAAGCCCCTCACCAGCCTCGTTGCTCTCCTTTGGACATGCTCAAGCATCTCAACGTCCCTCCTAAAGTGAGGGGCCCAGAACTGGACACAATACTCCAGGTGAGGCCTCACCAGTGCTGAGTAGAGGGGAAGAATGACCTCCCTGCTCCTGCTGGCCACACCGTTCCTGATACTGGCCAGGATGCCATTGGCCTTCTTGGCCACCTGGGCACACTGCTGGCTCCTGTCCTTCATCCTCTTTGTGCTCATTGGGGAGGGACTGCCACATCTCCCATGACCTAAGTCACCATCTCAGGTCTCCTTGATGATCTCAGCACTGGACATCCCTCCTTCCCAGAACATCTTCCCTCTCTGCCCAGACCTTCCTGATTCAGGGCAGCATCCCAAATGAGCTCCTAGAGAAGTCTTTGCATGTCCCTCCTCACCAGCATGTCCTTATTCTGGTGCAGGAAAGCCTTGTGAATGGGCGCTGCTGGGAAAGCAGGCTGAGGCTGGCACAAACAGGTCCTGCACTGCAGTGCAAGTTTGTCAGAGCTCCTGTCACAGCCCCAGCCCTTCTCTCAGCTCTGTGCATTCTACCCCAACAGAAAAAGCCACAAGAGGCAAGAATTTACTGCTTTTGGAAACAGATTTATTTTTCAAAATCACAGAAACGATCATCATCCACTAATACAAAGTATCACTATCATCATCACTAAAAGTATCAGTATCGCTATCACTAAAATAAGCACTGTCCTCTAATACTAAGTATCGCTATCACAATCACTATCACTAAAAGACTCCCTATTACTGTAACTATCTATCACTATCACTGAATGAATCACTCTATCACTATCATTACCATATACCACTATGAATATCCCTATCCCTATCACTACCACTATCACTAATCTTCATCTTCAAAAAGAAAATATTCCTGCTGGTAGTGGTTACAGGGGCACCACGAGGCTGTGGGCAGAGGAGACTCCAGGGAAATCCAGGGGTCCCGTGAAGTAGCCCCCTCAGCCAGAGCGCAGTAGGGACACATCGTCAGAGGTGACGGGTCTGTGCACATGTTTTTGTATAGCTGGGCCAGCTCAGCTGCAAAGATCTCAGGAAACAGGCGGCAGCTGTCCCTGAACCCGTTGGCTTGGGGTCCCTCGCCGCTTCCTGGACCTTCTCCAGACTCAGTTTCATCTCTAAGTAGTCCACGGCTCTCCCAGGAAGAGTCCCAGTCCTGTCCTGATGCCTCTATGTCTTCCTGGGCTCTCCTGTAGAAACACATTTCCAAGGAGACTCCTCATAGATAGGAATTTGGAGCACAGTTAAACTGCACTGCAGCGATTCCCACAGAGCTGCCTGGGCACTGCAGCATGGTGCAAACACTTCATTGCCAATGGCAGCAATGAATAACTCACATGTCCCTCTTCCGCAGCTGATACATGACGATGCACCCAATTACTGCTGCAAGGAGGAGCACAGCTGAGACTAAAAGAGATGCTAGGAGGTACTTCTTGTTGAATTCCCACTGTCCAGCAGCTGACCCTGACAGGAGAAAAAGACAATGTGAGAGACAATGTTTGTACTCTGTACTAGGGATAATCCCGCAGTGTGCTTCACACGCCCGAGAATTATTTTGTTCAGAGAATTTTTCCTCTGGCTCTGGTGTCTCAGCATCGGGGACCAAGAGGTTCTCATGGGGAAGAGCCCAGTGTGTGCCAGGGAGCAGCACTGCCGCTGTCTTTTCCTCTGGGCTGCAGGGCAGGGCTGTGTGCTGGGCAGCTGCACTTCATCCGTGGAGAGCACTGCAGGGACACAGCAGAAATGCTGCTCTTCTTCCAAGACAGCATCGCCCAAGCACTCACCGGAATATTCCTCAGGCTCAGCGGGTTTGCTGGTGTCCTGTATTGGTTGGCTTTCTTCATCTGAGCCTGGGACACTGTCATTTTCTTCTGTAGGGAGGGTCTCTGGCACAGTCTCAGAATCTGTCTCTGCACAAAACACATTGGACACTTTAACCAGAAGCCACTGCCCCTTACCACAAGCATGGTACCATGGCCTGGGAATTCTGGCAAGTGGCAGTGAGGAGCCCGCTCTGGCCAAAGACAAGAGGAATCCATAGGCGAGTTTTCTGCCATGCAACATGAAATGCAGACCCAAACCACCCAAGACTTAATCAACCAAATGACCCACAGAAAGAATGCCTTCTGGTTCATATTCATACTTGAGGTCCAGTTTCAACCCAGGTCTTGCAGTTAACAGAATGGGATATACCAACCAGATGGGGCTTCATCCAAGCCTGTCAGGAGCTCCTCTGCAACATCAGGGAATCCTTCAGGGAATCCCTCAGGAAATGTGTCATAATTCTTCCCTATGTTAGAGTTATAAAATAATGTTCACCTGTGGAGGTAAATTTCATACCACAGGGAAATACCACTGGGAAAAGGAGTGCTCATTCTTGTGTAAGCAGTAGAGACTGACTACTCACGCTTGAAGTACCAGCTTGGAATCATCACGGTATCTGCCTCTAGCTCAGGGTCTGAACGAGCGCTCTCTGTGTCCATAACTACAACGGAGCACGCACAAGAAGTTACCATCACGTTTACTCCTCTCATGGTCACACCTCAAGGCCTGGATGTGGAAGGTACTGACTGACAGGGCACACACAGGTGGTTCTGTATTCTCACAGCTGCAAAGGGGTCTGGCTGCCCTTGGGACACTGAGCTGGCAGCTCTCACATGAAGTGAAAAGCCATGGCGTGCCCACACGACTCCCTCCATCCCTGGAGCTAGGCCGGGATGCTGGATGATGAGTGCTGAGTGATGATAACACCAGAGCTGAGTGATGGAGATGTGGCGCAGATGTTCTGGGCCTGAGCTGCCCCTTCCTATCGCGGGCCTGGGGTATACGTACAAATCAAAAGGGGCCGGACTTCTGTGGAATGTGCCTTGAGCTGATTTATTTTCCAGCATCACTCTCATTACATGGTTTTGAGAATGGGAAGATGCCATCAGTTCACATTCCAGGCAGCAGAAAAACAACCTAATGTTACAACTTACTTTATAATTTTTTGGACCAATCACACACAGCAAAAGCATATTGATAGTAGTTCTATCTAACCACTCTAAGCACATGTATCTTTGGTTGAAACAATGTCTGGTTTTTTGGAAAACAATAATTGCTTGTAAGCCTTAAAACACAAAGCACAGTGCCCCATTATTAAGCTTCAAACTTCCTAATACCTTGCTAGATAAACTTTTCTGTAGCTTAGAGAGTTATTCTAGGCAAGCGTTAATACAGAGACTATTGTTGTGTTTGTCCTTGCTTTTCTACTTTTTACATAATTTTTCTGCTGACCTATCTCATGGCAACTGTACAGCTCTAGTCGCAGTTCTGATGTCTCTGAGGCCTGCCTTTTGCAGCTTTCCCAAAATCCTCTGATATTGTGGATTCCCACAATTCTTCTTCTTGGTTCACTTAAAAAGGAACTTTTATAATGATGTTGTTTATTATTTGTGTTTCCTATGTTTATTATAATATTTCCGCTTATTACTTAAAGCATTTTTTTGCTTGCACTAAGCATTGCTGCATTACAACACAGCAGTTCAATGTTATGAAAATCTAGTCAGTTTAAAGGGCATAAATTATGCTTGGCAATAGTTACAAGTTATGTTTGAAAATGTATTGTCGGCTCTATGGTTTTAAATTAAAACTTTCTTCCATGTCTACACTTTCATTTAATATCTCCGTGAGATTTCGAGACCTCTCTGTGAATTCATTCCTTACTTCTTTTTCTTCTATGATAAAAAGTTCCTTGACGGTTTTCTCTATCATTTGTCGCACTCACAGAAGTCTCCAAGGTATTACTACTAATATAACTATTAAAACACTTAACACATAGAGACTTATCTTGCAACGTTCCTTCAGCTAAGGTACAAGTACATAGACTATTGTTCTGTTTCTCCTTGCTTTTCTACACCAAAAAATAATTTTTCTGCTGACCTATCTCATGGCTGATGCTTAGCTCTAATCACAGTTCTGCTGTCTCTGAGGCCAGCCTTTTGCAACTTTCCGAAAACCTCTGATTTTTGTAGATTCCCACCTCCTTCCCACCTCCTTGCTCTCTAAGAACTTCTGCCCATGCTGCACCCTAAAGCAGCTACAGCCTCTCATTCCTCCCTGCTGTGTCTGCCCCACTGCCCACAGCGCGGTGGCCTCCTGGCTCAGCCAGCCCTAGTCCTGGCCCCGCTGCTGCCAGCCAGGGCTATGTGCTGGCCCCTGCCTGCCTACCTGCTGCCTGCCCAGCTGTTGGAGCACTCTGGGCATTCTGGGCTTGCAGGGCCAGGAGAAAGAGGAGCAGGAGGCAGTGCCTCAGGGCCATGATCCCCCCTGCTCGCAACACTCTGCTGCTGCTGCTGCTGCTGCTGCTGCTGCTGCTGCAGTATTGCCAAGAGTGAGCACTGAACAACAAAGTGGAGCTTTGGAAGCTCACATCAAAGAGAGCTCTGTGACCTCATGACATAGTGATGTCTCTGAACTCCCCAATGTATGCCCACATTGCCTGTGAATTCCTGGACCTCCCCTCTACTGAATTTCCTTATTTTGCATAAGAATATAGGGAGCAAAACGGAGAAAGGTTGATGTATTCTGGGAGGCAGCACTGTGCAGGGGAATGCAGAGGCACTCATGTCGTATTCCTCAGACATCCCCATCTGAAGCCCTGTATGCAGGCTGCTGTAAAAAGCCCAGATGCAAATGTCTTTCTTTGGTAGTAATTATATCTGACAGCCTTCTGGCAAGAAACCTGCTTTTCCATTTCTTCTGCTACAGTTTCATCACCTTTGATGCAGCAGCACTGCTTCCATTCTCTACTCTCAAGCAAACATGGGTGTGCAGTGCCCACGCTTCTCCCAAGTGAGCCTGGTTGATTCCCTTGCCACTTCCAATCCCACTTCAAGCTCACTAAAGGAGCCCCACTAAATCCTGAGCCAAGATCCTTTTTCCCTTTGAGGCAGATGTAGCCCATGTGCCAGCATCAGGCCTGGTGTCCTCTAGAGTAACTCACGGTCAAAGCCCCACCACACTCCTGCTGGGAACACCAGGGTGCCAGGGGTTCACCTCTAGAACCTTCCTGTGTCTGGGTCACTGCAAGTGGCACAAGTAAATACCACATGCACCCCAGATCCCCAAGCTATCATCCAGAGGCCCTGAGCTCCCTTCTTCTTGTCCCTGGACACCATGAGGTACTGCCATGGGACACACACAAATGTGCCGGCTGCTGCAGATTGCAGCTAACACGGGTGGCCTTTTAGCCAAACAGCTCTTGTGGGAAGGAAATATTCAGGACTTCTGTGTGCCAGGCACGCTATGTTCAGAATCTCTTGGAAAGCCTTAAAACAGCGCCGTTGGTATCATTGCCCCTGAAGCACCAGTTAAGGCCCAGTTGTTTAGAGCTGCAAGCACAGAGGCACTGCCAGATTACCTCCCCTGGGGTGTCTCTCCAAGGCTCATAAGCAGTCTCCAGCCGACAAGCTGCAGAAACTCGGCCAATGCCGTGCTCTGGAATCAAGCAGAGATCGCTGCTCACCTTGAAGGCTGCAGCACACAATGAGCAGAGGGCCGTAGCAGGCTGCAGGGTGTCTTGGTCACATCTCCTAGCCAGAAGCCAGGCAGGCTGCCCAGCTGGCCCCCCATTCCTGCCCGAGGGGAGGCACCGATGAACACTGCCCTTCTTTGTTCCTAACTGGCCATACACGCAGTCTCTCCCTTAGCGCACTCCGCAGCATTGTGCTGCTCGGCGGCTCGTCAGCAGCTGTGGGAGCCGAGTCCCCAGAGCAGCTGTGGTGCTGCTGAAGCCGCCTGCGGCGTGTGGCACGGCACGGAGGCAGCGCTGCCCGCAGCCCGCGGCCTCCTTGGCCCGCGCTGCCGCCATTTCGCAGAGGGGCCGTGAGGAGCGGGCACGGGGCTGTGGGGCTGTGCCGGCCCCGCTCCCCGGGCCGCAGCTCCAGCTGCTCCCGCTGGCTCGGAGCGGCCCCGCTCCGGCCCGAGGGCCGAGGCGCCTGTCCCGGGCCCGACCGGCCGCTGTCGTGCCGCTGCATGAGAGCTCCCCGCCGTGTCCCGGCTGCACAGAACGGCTGCCGGCGCAGTTCGCCTGGGAGCCTGAGCCGAGCGTGGCACAGGGGGCGGAGCCGAGAAATAGACACGGAACGGAGAGACAACTAGAGCAGGGAACGGGAACAGGGCTGGGGCAGGATGGAGATTCTTGAAGAAGCTTTGGAGGGACAGGAAGACAGAGACGGAGTAGGAGGGAAAAGGGATACAGAGAAAAAACAAGGGACTGGCATCTGGACAGAGTAACACACGAGGAGAAACCCAGGGCATTCTTTTTGTTGCAGCCCATTGAACCCAGAGGGGTTTTCCTGCTGCAGTGGCATGTCAGCTCCCTCGAAGCAGCTGAGGCATTTGAGAAATAGCACTGCAGAGCATGACCATGCATATATACGTCCCACAGCTCTCAGTTCACATGTGCATCTGCAGGACTGCAAGTGTGCATGTCCATACGAGAAGAGTTTGTGAGGCTTGGTTCAAGGGTTGAGGCACAGCTCTCTTCTGAAAAGAGCCTTGGGCAGCCCTCTCAGGAGGCGGGTGTCTCAGAGGCTGCTGAGAGGCCCATGAGAGCCAGCCCAGAGGTGGAGCTGGAGCTGCTGTGGAGAGGAGAGGGACAAGGGTGAGGAGCTCTGTGGTTCCTCGTCACCACTCCAAAGGGAATAGCAGTGTCTTGGGACAGTCCTTACCGCCTGAGGCAGAAGTAGAAGAAACCCTCCAAAACCCCACAGGGTGCAGAGTTGCCTTCAAGCATCTCTCTGGCAATTGCTGCTGGCAATATCCTCCCCACACACTGCAGGCAACAGTCAGCCTCAGAGAGCTGGGCTGCGTTTCTTGGACAGCAGCTTGCTGCACTCTCACCTCCAGCTTTGGCTGTAGATGGCCGAGCTGGAGCAGCCACGGGGAAAGGCCTGCAGGGCCACAGTGAATCTGAGCCGTGAGCCCAGGACAGCAGTTCCCTGGCGTGTTGGTTTCTTGCAGTTCCTCGCTTTCTGCATCTGAGACGGGCACTCGGTCAATTCTTTCCTTCTGGAAAGCCTCCTTGTTTACAATCCTACATTCCAGTCTTAACCTCCCTGAACCAAAAGTTAAGTCCCAAAACAGCAATTAAGGAGCCACACACCACCTGCAACTGCCACCCTCGCTCAAGCAAAACACCACAGCACACTTCCTGTGTTTTGTTCCACCTTTGGCGTTCTTCCCATAGCGAGTGGGAAAAGACTGTCATTTTTATTATAATTGCTGTCTCTGTTATCAAAATACGTTTTAGTAATGTTCATGACTAAGATAACATTCCTTCCCCTCAGTATCTTGCAAAGCCTGGTTCCGGCTTTTTGGTCCTTCATCCTCTTTGAGCTCATTGGGGAGGGGACTGCCACATCTCCCATGACCTAAGTCACCATCTCAGGTCTCCTTGATGTGCTGAACACAGGACAGCCATCCTTCCCACAACATCTTCCCTCTCTGCCCAGACCTTCCTGATTCGGGGCAACATCCCACATGAGCTCCTAGAGAAGGTTTTGCATGTCACTCCTCACCAGCATGTCCTTATTCTGGTGCAGGAAAGCCTTGTGAATGGGCGCTGCTGGGAAAGCAGGCTGAGGCTGGCACAAACAGGACCTGCACTGCAGTGGTAGTTTCTCATAGTTCCTGTCCCACCCCCCAGCCCTGCTCCAATCTCCCTGCATTCTACCCCAACAGAAACAGCCACAACACGCAAGAATTTACTGCTTTTGGAAACAGATTTATTTTTCAAAGTCACAGAAACCATCATCATCCACTGATACAAAATATCACTACCATCATCACTAAAAGTATTACTATCGCTATCACTAAAATAAGCACGGTCCTCTTATACTAAGTATCGTTATCACAATCACAGTCACTAAAAGAATCACTATCACTATCTATCACTATCACTATCTATCACTGTCACTATCACTATCATTAAAAGCATCCCTATTACTATAACTATCTATCAGTATCACTGAAAGGATCACTCTATCACTACCACTACCACTATGCCTATCACTACCACTACCACTATCACTAATCTTCATCTTCAAACATAAAATATTCCTGCTGGTACTGGTGGCAGGCGCACCACGAGGCTGTGGGCAGAGGAGACTCCAGGGAAACCCAGTGGTCCCGTGAAGTAGCCCCCTCAGCCAGAGCACAGCTGGGACACGTGGTCTGAGGTGACGGGTCTG